>NC_133647.1:113631375-113761343 GCF_009905375.1 Apium graveolens
TCACTTTTATACCTATATTCCATTCAGCTATAACCACAAAACACAACTCAAGAATCAAACATTAACATGCAAGCACCAAAGTTGCATATAAACTTGAGATCACGTCACCACTCATTCTTTTTAAATCATCTTCTAGCCTAGGCACTTTCATGCATAACTCTATCTTGACATGCATTTACTATTTTGTCTAAAACCAAATCGAAATCATCTCTACAGTCCATTTAAACACATAAATCAATCTTAATTCTTCTAGAACAATCAAGTACATTCGAAATTTTTAAGAATCATAACATGCATGCAACCATTTAAGTAATTGTTCTACCAATCACTCTAATTATCCAATAATTTCCAAGGATAAACATCAACAAGTCATTTTCATCACTAAAAACCAATTTGATCCTCTAAAAATCAAGAACCCATTCGGGTTTTAGGAAATCATCACATGCAAACATTATTCCAAATCCTTAAATCATCAATTATTCTAATTTCTCACTAAAATCACTTTAATCAACAAAAATCAACTCAATAACTTTCAAAATAAAAAACCCATTCGGTTTTTAGGTAATCACCACATGCAAAAACCGAAAATAATTTTTATGAATACTAGAGCTTAGTTATAACATCATCACTCACCACCGGTTCACCGGAGTTCATCATCGGTGGCGGTGGCTTCACGGCGGTGCCCTCATTCGAGGGTGTCCAACCACAAACCCCCTATTTACTTTCAAAAACACAGGAACACACACATGCAAGACACAATCATCATAAAAATCACATCATCTCGAGTTTATAAAGGAAGAACTCGGCATTCAACTCAAAACCGAACCCAAAACACACACACACACACTCGCATGCAAGCATCTACACACACATGCACAAGAATGGAAGCTCATATATGGAACAAGGATGAAGTTTCATGGAGGATTTCAAAGAAATAGAGAGGGAGAGCGACTATATACCGAGAGATAGGTAGAGAGAGAGAGAGAGAGTTTCGAGAGTGGGAGAGAAAGAGAGTGAGACGAGAGAAAATGAGAGAAGAGAGAGAGTATATTTGGGTGAAGAAAAGAAAAAGAAAGTGGGAGGTGTGTTTTTATAATAAAAGGGAGGGGTACTTTAGGTATTTACATGATTTTTCTTATTTCTATTCTCTTTTCTCTTTTATTCTAAACTCCAAAAATAAATTAAATAATGAATAACTCTCTCAAAAAAGTTGGGAATATAAAGAATAATGATTTTAGAATAAAGATCTCGAAATTAGTTTTCAGCCATATTTTCAGAATAATTTTTGAGCGAACGGTTTATTTGATACGAATTTTACAAGGTCGCGCTCAAAATAGAATTTTAACCCGATAAAATTATTTTAAAATGCACCGATCACGAAATAAATCCGTCTAACATTTTTAGAAAGTCTCTAGAACTATTTTGGAGATAAAAAACAAATTCTACGCCTTGACCTTTCTGGACTAATTTCATAAAAATGTATAAAGGTTCAACAAACCTTATTTAAATTCAAATAAATCCCTTAAATCCTTTTAAAAATCAACAAATCACGTAATCATGCATACAGACAAGCAAGCACATATATTTACACATCACAACTCATGTCTGATCATGAAATTTCCCTTTTTACTATTATTCCTCTTATTACGTAACGGGTTCCGTTCTGCTTGACGGCCCGACGCTAAGCGTTTCAATTACGCTTCACAATTATCTTTACCAACCTACACGTCACTAGAACATAATACTCACTTAAACATTCCATTTAACATATCAACACATAGTTTACATTTAAACACTTTAATCCCTTTTAAGACGGGTTCCGTTCTATCTGACGGCCCGACAACACAGCTTAAATCCTAAGCTGACGCATCAAATTTGAACGCATCTTTCTACGCTCCCAGTTACTAATATACAAGGACAATTAACCAACAAAATCATTTAATCACATAATTTATAATTACACCACGAAGTCATACTTTATTTACTTAATTATGTCGCGAAATTCTAGTCGTTACATTCCTAGTAGCATCAGGAATGTACTTATAGTTGTTTGCCTTGTTTATTCCTTGTTTTCCATTTCTAACTCTCTTAGACCTAGATTTGGGAGCCTTAGAAGTTACCTCAAAAATTTTCTTGTCTAACTGACTCTTAGAGAGAAGTCCTATATTTTTACTTCTCTTTTCTTACATTTTAGGATCTTCTTTCTTTTTAGCAGGGACTTTAAGTTCAGCTTTCTTTTCGGTAGTATTCTTAGAAGTAGAACCAAATTCATAGACAGACTCCACTCCTCTTTCATCAGTTCCAACAAACTTAACTGGAATAGTGTTATTGATGGGTTTATTGATATTCATATCAGTAAATTTGTTATAACCTAAACATTCTTTCCAGTTTTTATCACTGATAAAATCATGAACTTTTTTTTCCTGAAGTCATCCATATTTTAAACACCTCTCTTTCTTTTTCTAGAACCTTCTCTAGTATGGCATACTTGATGTTTATCTAAGTTTAATTATGTTGTGCCTTCTTACATGCTTTTTCATTCTCATGCATATAAACTAACTCATCTTCTAAAATATCATTTCTTTCTCTAAGCCTCTTATTATTAGAAACCAAACTATCACATTCAATAATCTTATTTTTAAAAGTAAGGTGCAAAGAGTGTTTTCAGTTTATATAAATTATCAGTATCAACAGGAAATATAACTGAAGGTACCTTATCAGTTCCTGAGGCATCCTCTCCATGAGTTGCCATGAGTGCAGAACATTCATCATTATTGTCAGTTCCTGATGAGTCCATCCAATCTCTGTTGGAGTTTGTTGTGACAAAATCCTTGTTAGGGATTCGAGCAATAAAACGTAATGAAAAAACAAAAAATATCGAATGCCTACCGCAAGACCTATGTATAATGACTGGATAATTATGGAGAATAGATGTTTACCTTAATATAGTTTTCCTTCTGATTGTAATGGATGTTCTGATTCTTGATGAACCACAGCAGCCCTTCTTTCAGAGATCTGCTCTCCAAGGTATCCACACGAACGTCCGATCGTCCAACGATCACCAGAGCCGATACTAGCTGATTTGATTGCCTCCTTCTATCTCTCTCTCTCTCTCCAGCCTCTCTAAGATGTAGAGCTGCTAGGGTTTTTTCAAGAACGTGATATTTCAACTAAACCCTAAAAATATACATCTTAATGTATATATAGGGGAGAGAGAGGATTCAGGCCTAACCCTAATCTTAATGGGCTTCAGAAGGACCCATTCTGATTTTGAGTTTATATTATTATTAAATTCGAATTCTAATATATATACAATTAATCAAGTCTCACTTAATTAATTTAATAACTAAATTCAAATTAATAATAATAAAATATTTAAATTCATAATTTAAATAACACTCAGTTTTAAACGTTCTTTGTGTGTGACCCTTTAGGTTATTATTACGTTAACAATAATTTTATTTTCTAATAATAAAATTATAAATAATGAGTGGCATATAGTAATACATCATTGCTTCCCAAGTAATAATAATAATTTGTGATCCAATTAAACATTTCGTGAATAATGTACAATGTAATATAATCCCTTTAGCCTTATATTATAGATCAAACTCGAGGCATGCTTTGTGTCATCCTCTGTTAACGTTTAATCCTTCTTTCCTTAATCAATTAGTAAACTATTAAACAAATCACTATTTGAGCATGACCAGGCATTTTATAGTCTTACTCAATCAAGAGGCCAATAATATCACTCCTTTAATAAAGGAGGGCTAAATCCCATCTAGATCATTCATATTTCTCATACGATTCATAATATACCCAATGTATACTTTTATTATTACGCGGTCAAGGATAAATTTCAATAGTATCAAAGTTTATTAATTCTCGTATAAAAATATAATGATTTCAGGTCTAAGGACCAATACATCATTATCACTGTGAGATTAACTTATGACACTTTAAATATGTAGTATCTCACAACGGATCAATCCAGCACCATCTATCTAATACATGTGCCTGTGTTTTGACTTTAGTATCACCATACCTATGATCAATGAGATATGATCATCAGTCAACAAACACACTAGTCTCAATATATTTATTATCATCCCTTAACAATAATACTTGACTAAGGACCTTTAAGAATATCAATACTATTCTCATAATCTCATTTATAAGTCACGTACTTAGAGATATAGATTTACATATTATATTTCAAGGACATTTATTAATCTAACATTTTATCGCAGAAAATAAAGATATAATAAATTATTAAAGAATCATCCAGAGAATCATAATTAATAATGCAAATGTTTCATAATATAAACATAATAGTATTGTCTCTAGGGCACACACACTAACAAGCCTTTCCAGTTGTCTCGGGGCCAAAAAATCTGGAGATCCCGCGAGAATAATGTATAGGATAGTAGCGGGTTACCTTAGAAATGGATGAATTGGATATATAGCTATCTGGACGATTGAGTGAGAAATATGAGGATGTCTCGTCCAATAGTTTTTTTACGCCCATGATATTTTTTATCGTCCAACCCCAAAAAAAGGTAATCAAACAATCTTAATAGGCCCATTCTGGACGAGCCATCAAAACTAGAATCAGACATGGGAGTAAAAAGACTGATAACAACCATTGTAGAAGGTTGTAAGGATAACAAGGTTCCTTTTAATAAGTTAGAGCTAGGCAACACTTGTAATAATGCCTGATGTTTCCACATTTGTTGATGTATAATCAACATGTACTTACAAAATTAACAAATGTGTTGATGCTTGTAATTATCTAAATAATTTCTTTAACGTATATAGCCTCTTATTTCCTTGTGTTATGTGGGTTCATGCTTAAATACTCCAAACTTGTCACGTATATGCATGCAAAAAGTCTCTTATATACTTGCCACTTTATATGTAACATTACCTACATCATCGATATTATATGATCTCAGGTCTAATGTTTTCTGTATTTCCCATTATCAGGAATGACTAAGTCGATCTCATCATTCGCTCAAGCTGATGAGGATTACACATATATCTTCGGTAATGAAGACTTAATGCTTTTAGACCCACTAGTGGATGCTACCCTCTTGCCCAAGCTAGGCAGGTCCCTGTGAAGACGGAGTCTCCGAACTCATATAAGCACCGGTTGTCCCATGTCTCTAGAGGCCCAGTCTCCACCCCGAAGTCCCGGTCTTCTGAGAAAATAAGACATCGTAACCACCCATTGTTTCGTCCGATGTCCAATAATTCTATAGGCCTATCATGGACAGATCTGATCAAAGCAATCAACAAGTGGTCCAAACTACGGACTTCAGATGTTGTTCATGTAACACCCCCCAAATGCGGGGTCAGGATTGGGTGTCACTACACAACTTTAAATAATAAAAACCTATATATTAAAATAAATATACAGACAACCCCTCATTATTCAGGATCGCTTACAGGTTATGGTATGAACCAAGAATCTAACCTTCTAAAGTTACATTATCTAAATACAATTTCATTACCTCATTACTAATTTCCTTGTATTGATCACTCTGACACCTCCAAAATTCTTCAGCTGGAGTCTCACCACTTTTGTTGTCTATTAAAATCTATTTACTTTCATCCTTGTCTGATATTGAAAGAAATTAGAGTTCACAAGCAAGAGTGAGCCAAAAATGCCCAGCAAGTATCATAAATGGTTTCCAGGTATCAGATTAAAGAAACTCCCGAAAATGATTGTAGAATGATTTCAAAACATTTTTATACATTCAGAACAGTTGAGTGAACAAAACGTCGACCCTCATTGGCCTTTAGTCATAAATCACATTTTTACGTAAAGAACAGTGAACGTTTCAATATTTTGTTAGATATATTTGAGATGTCATGTCTAATATGTTTCATCTTTAGTTTTCAGATCTTAATAAACAGGAAATATCAGTACATACTGGAATCAGTACTTACTGGAAGTTAGAACTTAAGGATATCAGAACTTAGATTATCAAAAGATAAATATCAGAAGTTAGATATTAGAACTTAAGTGCGGGTGGACTTACAGTTAAGGGAAGAAGCTGATTTATAGGAAAGAAGATTGAGACTAATACAAAAGAAGATATGCATGGAAAGAGTTAGAGGACTGAAAGAATTGTATAAGATATCTGATTGATATATTTTAGGAGACAAAAATATATTCCATATCAATTAAAAGTTATCTTGTAACTATGTACTATATAAACACAGACATAGGTTTACACTAGATGTGTTATCATTATCGAGAAGATCATACATTGTAACCTAGCAGCTCTCGTGATATTTGTTCATCACTGAGAGAGAACAGTTCCATTGTAACAGAGTTTATTATATTGAATATATCTATTTACTGTTACTTGTGTTCAAAATCGATTTGATTATATTTTACACTGTATTTAACCCCCTTCTACAGTGTTGTGTGACCTAACAATTGGTATCAGAGCTTATTTGTTAACACACATACAGTAAAGATCCATAACAATCATGTCTGAAGAAGCAGAAAATCCAACCAAGCCCACTAAAACTGAAGAAACTCAAAAGACTCAAACCCACAGTTGATATGAGACTATTAGGGTTCCCATACTGAGACCTTCTGAGTATCCCATATGGAAAGTGAAGATGGCTATGTTTCTGGAAGCTACAGATCCAGAATACCTTGACAGAATTAATGAAGGACCATATAAGCCAACCAAGCTCCCTGTTGTAGTTGTAGATCAGCCAGCAAAGACCATACCAAAGGATAAAAGTGAGTATACAACTGAAGATATCTCATCCATTGCCAAGGATGCAAAGGTAAGGCATTTGCTGCATAGTGCCATTAATAATGTCATGTCAAACAGGGTAATTCATTGCAAGACTACAAAGGAGATATGAGATGCTTTGGAGACAAGATGCTAGGGAACTGATGCAATCAAGAAGAACAGGAGGACTATACTCACTCAAGAGTATGAACACTTTGACTCAAAAGCTGATGAGTCATTAACTGACTTATATGACAGGTTTGTCAAACTCTTGAATGATCTGTCACTGGTGGACAAGGAATATGATCTTGAAGATTCAAATCTAAAATTCCTTTTAGCTCTTCCTGAAAGTTGGGATTTGAAGTCTACTACTATAAGAGACAACTATGCTCTTGATGAAACTACTCTTGATGAAATTTATGGTATGCTCAAGACTTATGAACTTGAGATGGATCAAAGAAGCAAGAGATATGGGAGAAAGTCAAGGACAATTGCTCTTAAGGCTGAAGAGGAATCCCCCAAAGTGGTTGTCTCAAAGAAAGGCAAAGGAAAGGCTCTCATTACAAAGTCTGATTCAGAATCATCAAGATCTGATGATGATGATTCAGAAAATGAAAGTTTACCTGAAATAGAAGCTGATGAAATTGTGTGCTCTTATGGTGAAAGGTATCACAAAGATAGCCTACAGGAAATTCGGAAGGGGAAAGAAGTTTTCCAAGAAAGGTGGAAGTACCGATAAGAAAGGGTTCAGAAAGTGTGAAGGAAAAAGTGCAAAGTCTGACAGAGGAGACAACTCAAATGTCAAATGCTAAAATTGTGGTGAAAGAGGCCACATATCTCCTGACTGCAAGAAAGGAAAGAGTGACAAAGGCAAGGCACTTTTCAGAAAGAAGAAAAGCTGGACAGACTCTTTAGATTCTGAAGATGAGGTGAATTATGCTTTAATGGCAAATGCTGATGGAAGCCCTGAAACTGCTGAATTAAAGGTACCTCAAACAACTTATGCCTTTCATACTGATGATATTATTGAGTTGAGATTATATCTTAAAACCATATTTATTAGCTACAGAGATCAAACTTTAACATGTGAAAGATTAACTTCTGAAAATATTGCTTATAAGAAAAGGAATGACTATTTAGAAAAGGAGTTAGTTATGTTCCATCAAACTTAGAAAGAAAGAGATGATGCTTTTTATGTTAGAGATGAATTGCTAAAATTAAATAAATCTCTAAAAACTGAGTTAGAAAAAGAAAAAGAGATTATCAGGACTTGGCCTAACTCTGGGAGAACAACTCAGAATTTATTAAGTAGTGGAAACTGGAAAGAGGGCTTAGGTTATGGAAATGATAAAAGTGCAAAAGGAACTGAACAAATTGATTCAATTATTGTTAAACAAACTGCAAAGCCAAAGGTAAATCCTGTTAAGTTTGTAGCTAAAACTGTAAAGTCTGATTCTGAAAAGATGAAAGAGTCTATGAAAGAAGTTAAGGAGAAGTCAACTTCTGACAAATTAGAACAGGATAAACCAACTGAAGTAAACATATGCTTAATGACTAAGAAGCAGCTTAAACATAACCTGAAAGAAATAAGGAAAGTCAACAAGGTAAAGGCAGCTAGGAAAAATAGGAATGGAATGGAAGGTGTGAATAAAAGTAATAATTATATGCCTGTTCCTAATGCTCCTAGAAATAAATGTTATAACTGTGGAAACTCTAACCATCTTGCTTCTTTTTGCAGGAAGAATAAGAATATAAACTCTTTACCTCCTAAGTCAGGAGTTAAGAGTCAGTCTGTTAGGTTTAAGCCACAAAATCCTTGTTTTCATTGTGGTAGTTTATGGCATTCCATTTATACTTGTAAGGAATATCATAGTTTGTACTATGATAATTATCAAATAAAACATTCTCTAAAGAAAGTTACTTTAATTCCTTCTAGTGTAAAGTCTGATGCAAAGTCTGATATAAGTTTTGATAAACAGCATGTTAGCATAAACTCTGATATTAAATCCGCTGCAAATTCTAACAAACTTAAAAAGGCCAAAGGATCCAAGCAAGTCTGGGTCCTTAAAACTAACCATTAGTGGTCTTTGTGATTGTAGGGCAACAGGAAAAACATCCTAGCACTGGATAGTGGATGTTCAGTGTAACACCCCCAGATCTGGGGTCGGGGATCCGGGTTGTCACGAGTTCCATTTTCCTTAATAATACTTAATCTTAATAATCAACCAACTACTGCGTACTGTGACCCCACAATATACACACACACCACAAGTTATAGTCTCAGAGATGAATATCCAAAAATAACACAATTCTTTTATTCCACAATTATAAGTCATTACACCTCAAAAGGGTTTCTGAATAAATTTACATATTCTTTGCCATTATTACAATTCATAAATATACATAAGTCTAGTACATCAAAAGTTGAAAGCCTAGCCTATTGGTAGTTCCTACCTCAGCTACAACGGTATCAACGTCTACTGGAAACTGCGGAACGTTTCCTATCTGCTTGCGAATTGGGAGCTTGGTCCTATTCATCTTGTCTATCTATTATTGTGAGATGAAAGAACAAAGCAAGGGTGAGCAAAAAGACCACCGAAATAATATGTATAATAATTTACAATATATGAGTATTCTCATAGTACTCATGAAAGTCTTGGTCAAGTAAAACTGAACCAAGTATGATATCTTAACGCGACCAAGTCGCTAAATATTCAGTATATATGTATATATACTTTTCAAAATCATGAAAATCCTCTTCCATGCATAATATACACAGAGTTCCAGTTTATAACTGTATAAAAATATCATAGCAAGGTGATCTCATATATCTAACCTTGTCTCAACATTTTTCTGAAAATCTTTGTCATGCATAAGATAATCATTAACCAGATATAAGTTGAAAAGATGAAGTTACAAGATACTCCAATATACTTATATCTTTTCCGAATACTACTTGAACTACCACCGTTCAAGGTATAATCAGTTTCAAAAGTTCATCACATAGATGAGACTACAAGATAAGACTTGAATAGATTCAATCTTTGAAATATCATTATAAAGAATGAAGTTACGAGATATTTCAGTAAGTCCCGATATATATACACCTATATATATATATATATTTCATACACTCCTTGAAAACCTCTGTTGTGAAAATTATAAATAGAGTTGTAATACCCAATGAATTTGGAAAGGAGAAAACCTTGGCATAAACTTGATATCTTTCTGATCAGGCAAAGATATCAATTAAGTCACCTTTTCTACTAGTAGATGGATGAATCCCCCACTGGTCATCACCCTGGCCACATTAGGACCTTATGATGGACTGCCACTCAGCCACTTACGCATTGATGGACTCCCACTGAGCCACTTACACTTTCATGGACGCCCACTGAGCACATGTTGCTTATGCCGCCTCAACTAGATGGACTTACTTCCCGAACGTTGGGCAAGTAATCAAACTGTTTTCTCAAAACAGCAACCTCGTTGTGAATATAAAATACACCACAGAGCCGGATCCCTCAGGTTTTGAGCGAGTATTTAAATCCTTTTTGAAAGGAAGATCTTAATTCTGAAAATGAGTTTTGGGATCCGCTCTAACTTTTAAAATCATTTTGAAGACTCGATTACATTTTAAAGAATGTTTAGAGTGATGATGATTTAATAAAATAAATTAATCCTGATATATTAGGAAATATCTGAATATTATTATTTAAATAATATTCCCATAAGGATAATCTTTATGAAAATATTTGAAGTAGAAGTTTTAAAACTCATACTTGAAATGAATAATAAATAACAAAAGATATAGTTATACAAAAGTACGATATTTATTTGAATAATCGAAAATAAGTTTGATTATTATTCACACCATCGAATATACCTTATTCGATTAATAGTTATAGAATAATATATATATATATATAAATATATATACTCGGGAACATCGACTCCTGGTTTAGAGAAATGTTCACCTTCGGGTCCCTTATACTAAGGGTATACGCAACTACTGCTTATCTCTAGCATATGTATTATGCAGTTTATAAGCATTTGAATTGATAATAGAATATCAAGATTACGAAACAGGCATGCATATATATCATATCAACATGCTCCAATATATCGCAAGATTTCCTAATAACAATCATGCACTTATCACAAGATAATGCATATACACATATACATCACAACAACAGTTATACGGGTAGAGAACTTGCCTGAGTGTTCTGGGATAGACTTAAGCTTAGAGTGGGTCCGGTAACCTATGAACAACAACATAATCCAGAATTAGACCATGGTCGCTTAAGAAACTAGTCAAAACTCACTCATACCCTAACGGTCGCTTATATGCTTAACGATTTGCGTTAATCGTTTGCGTACCCTCGGCTCCACCAATTTTAATAAATTAACCGTTATGAATTTTAAGGAGACTCTTTCACGAGTACTTTACCAACTGCCTAATCCACCTTACATGATTGTTTCGTGTTTCGATTAATCATTTACGGGTCCCAATTATGGTCTCAAAGTTACATGATTGGGCATTACGACGGCTATAACTAAGCGATTCCCAAAATTTTACCAAATCAATTCAATATCAAACCACCACCAATCAAAACCATTCCACCATCATTCAACCAAAATACAAGATCATTCAACCATAACTCAAGATCTCAACTTATTCATCTAAACCAAGTCAAAATGTGACCAAGAACTTCAAATCCAACAAGTATCACTCCTAACTCCAAAATCAACAAAACCACTTACTAAACAAATCTCTAAACATGATTACACACCCATTACACTAACCCATCATCTAAACATTAGGAAATCCAAACAAAAAAAACTTAAGACTAAGATCATGAAGAGTTATACCTTCCTTGAATCTTTTAATCCATGAAAGATCCTTGGAATGCCCATGGAAGCCTTGATCTATGCTTAAGCTACCTTGACCTTACCAATAAAATCAAGAATCAAAAATTTGTTCTTGAAAGTTACTATTCACCCTAAAATTTTAGGAATTGTTTAACTAGGTAAACCTTGGATTCTTGGATCCAAACTTATAGCATAACTAAGTTATGAAATATAGGATCCAAAGAAACAAACCTTGCAATTTTCCATGGCCTAGAGCTTGAGTTTTGAAAATCTATTTCACCATTTTTATGAAAAGGCTGAATGGAAGAAGAAGAAAATGGGGGAGAGCTTTTTCTTGCTTGGTTTTCCTTTGGAAATGACAAAGAAATGCTTGGTGGAGGAGATTTTTGAACAAATATCTTGATAAAGTGATGACATCACTTGCTCATGTCATTGCTTGCATCATTCCTTTGCCACATATCCTTTCCTTATGGATTGATGATGTCATCCTCCTCTAATCTCTTTGATTAGTGCTTAATTATTTGGTTAATCCTTTGGTTACTTGTATAAGCTTGATCCTTGGTCGCTTATTTATTTTACGGTTCGCTTAACTCTTGTTCTCGGTGATCGTTTGAGGGATCATATCAGGGATCTTATTACTTGGGCTTCCATAACCCTCTCTTCATATTTTATAGTCCTTTAATGATCCTTGCTTAAAATCCTTGAATTAAAATCCTTTTAATCATGTTACCTTATACTCAACCCTTTTGGTATTTGGTGGATTTTCGGGAAAAATCAAAGTATTCATATTTGGATTCTGACGATCTTTACATACACTCATATACTTTATAGAGTACTAATAAAATCTCAGAATATCAATAAAAGAACTCTTACATAGTGTGGCATGAAAAATTTCCTTAATCAGCATAATCAGCAAAAGTTACTATTCATCAGTGTCTCAAAAATTTCAAAATTTGGAGTTATTACAATCTCCCCTCCTTAAAAGGATTCCGTCCCGAAATCAGATAGAAAATGAATAGGGATACTTTTCTAGCATTGCACTTTCTAGCTCAAGTCAATTCTTCCCACTTTGTGGTTTTAACAAAAAAACCCTAACTAGTTTGATAACCTTGTTGCTAAGCACTTGCTCCTTTCAATCTATAACCCTTACTAGTTGCTCCATATAGGTCAAGTTTGGTTGCATGCCTATGCGCTCGTATTCCCTTATATGTCTGACATTCGGATTATCCTTGTGACGCCCCCAAATCCGGGGTCAGAGGATTTGGTCGTCACTATAAAACTTCAATCCAAATTAACTTGTTTAATTAATAAACAAATGCCAGCGGAAGATAATTATCATCTATGACCCCAAATTAATCCAAGATCTTTTAAGGTTACAGTTCTAGAAACAAGATATCCAAATTCCACAAATAAATTTTTCTCACTTTCTTTTAAAACTCTTTTCAATAAATTCCAACTCACAATTAAACCCACTAGTATAACTTCGAAATGAAGTATACTAGGCCCAAATAAAATACACAACTATAATATAATATAATATAAACAACTTTACACAATAAAACTTACACTAGTCCGCAAACCCTGGACCAACCACCTTCCAAGAGCTTCTTCTTTGCTTCCTTGAATTTCACAGCTAAGTAGCGCAAGCTAATCCTCACTGGAGGTTAAATTTAAAAACAGGCAAGTATGAGCGAAAGAAATGCTCAGCAAGTTCATTATAGTAAATATCGGGTCATTTTGATAAAAAAAAAACTTACATCTGCATCAGTGCAGAACATTTAGAAATCATAATTGCTGAATCATAAAACTCTTTTTGATATTTTCAAGCGAAATGCTTCAGCACTACTTTGAATCTTGACGAGAATAAAACTCGTAAAACAGTGTTTACGGAAATATCGTAAACAATTCTAACATGAAACAATGATTATGGATTGAATCGTAAACTTTACTCAAAACCGAACTCTTGAAATTAATACTTATTTTGTTATCATATCAAATTAGATATCACTACGAACTTTGATGCTCACAACATTCCATATTGAAGTCAACACCAATCATCTGTACTAATACCATCTTTGATATTTAACAACAAACTAAGTATCCTCAAAATAAGAAACTGAATCAAAACCACATTTCATCTTTTATCCGAAAATAAAATACTTAATAAATCATTCCTTGTAAGTTGTCAAAATCAATATAATAATTTCGATTGGAACCAAATTATGCACTATGCTGTTCCTGATGATCAGTCATGAAACACCACCGGTATCCCACAGTATACCGTAAATATAGGTACTACCCGTATCCCGCAGCCATACGGTACCTATAGGGCGCCAAGAAAAGGCATAACAAGCCTTGTAAGATATTACACTTCCGTATTGCACTTCTGTATAATAGCTCACGCTGGACCGGTGCCTCGGCCTCTTACGCTACCAGTAACCATCAAATCTCAAAACCTTTTATTGAAAAGGGGTCATAATACTCGACACCCGAAATAATTTTATTCCCCCAATTCTTGGGTAGGAATATTCGCAACCAAATCACTTTTCTCAAAATCCAAAATATTTGTAAATCCGATAATTGGATAAGTAAAATCACTTAGCTACTTTGAATATAGAATAGTGGAAGAATACTTGCATAAACAGAATCATTTAATTCAGCGATATGTAAAACATTTATCTATCTTGAACTGAAGAGGGAAAGCAATACTTGCATAATAAGCTTCAAAATAAATATCACTTGAACAATAAGTGAAGTCAGGGGTACTTGCCTTTGGGTTTTTAGCAGTTAGTCACACTCGCAAAACCACATCTATTCTGACATTCTGTCTCAAAGCATCACCGTCTTCTTTTTCAACACTTTACTGATATACTGCTCCTGCAATTGCTAGAAGCCAGATATCCAATACCACTCCATTTCACTCTTTATCCAACGTCTTGTCCTGATCAACTCGAATGATCCGCATCTATAATTAAAATATAGAACTTTAATCGACTAAACGATAACCACTCGACGAATTACGCGTCAAAAGCCTATCGTCTACCCATACGATAACCCACACACAAGGAAAACAGTCAAACACAAGACTTATGACCCACATATACACGTAATTCACATAGCATGTAAATACATAACTCACATATCACATAATTCATATCACATATGACTCGGTTCATCAGAAGGGTCGACTCTGTTCGTTTAAAACTGAAATCGGGTCAAAAATATGATTTATCGATAAATAATTGACTCGGAATGATTCGTAAAATAAGCGACCTTTTGAAACAAAAGAATTTGGGTCTCAAAAGTATTTTTATTGAAAGCGGAATATTTTTCTGAGTCTGTACGCGTTCGTTTCGTATTAAACAGACGAACGGTTGATTTAATATGAATTTTTGAAAATTTTTCGAAATAAAAACGATCTCCGAATCATTTAATAATTAAATAATAGGGTTCGAACACCCTAAAATATTTTTATAAAAATTATCAAGCTTGGAAAATAATTTAAAATAATATTTTAAAGCCCAAAACTATTTTTCGGAATTTTTAAATCAATTTTAAATAATTAAATCTAATTAAATAATCAACTAAAATTAATTAATAACTAATTAAATTAATTAATCAATTAATATTTAAATTAATTGACCAATTAAATAATTAATTATCATCTAAAATTAATTAACTAAATAATTTGGATTTATTTTTGAATTAAAATAAATTTTCAGAATTGAAATAATAATTTTCAAAATAAATAAAATGAATTTTCAGAAATTAAAATAGGATTTTTGAATTATTTGTAAAAAGAAAATCCAGAAACATGCTTTTGGTTTTGAAATAGCAGAAAACAGAATCAAAGCCGGGTCATAAAAGAAGGAAAACGGGTCAGGAATGGGTCAAACCGGGTTGCCAAGAACGACCCAGACCCACCGGACAATTCACCAGAATCCGGCGGTGGCGTCGGGTGTTCCGGCGAAACGCCGGTCAGCCCCAAAACATCTCCAAAAGACAGGGTTTGCACTCGGTTCTGCTTCGAAATCACTCCTAGGCTTCCCAGAAATCCAACCACAACAACCATATCGTCAAAACATTCCCAGAACTCGAACTCCGGCCACAACCTCCATTAAAGCCGATGAGCTTAAGCTCAAAATCCGGCGAAACTCGATTTTACTATTTACTGAACCAAATTCAACAATTAACATCTTAAAATGAAGCTTAAGACATGTATAATCAGTTCATATCATCAAAATAATCCAAAAATCACCCAATAAGAAACCCCTAATTTTCGAATAAAAATCCTAAAAATCGACTTTGAATTTTACCAGTCGTTTAAACGATTTGATAGTTGAAATAGGTAGAACAGATCAAGGGCTTCACAACGGTTACAAATACTTGTGATTTGGTGTTCAATAACACCTCCAAAATTGACTTTGATTTTCAGAATTTTTCAAGAACACCAAGAACACATATTCAAGAAATTTTCAGAAAATTAAAACTCAATTTCTATATGATATTGAACTCAGTTTTTGACGTATAATATACCAAATTGACCGGAAAAACATGCTCTACAACATGGAAGCATCAAATCACATCAACAACATCAAGAACAAAAATTCATCATTTAATTATCAAATAATTCGAATATAAATAATTAAATAAGAAAATTACCATGATTTCTGGGAAGAAACTGATGATTGATTCAGAAAGAAGATTTCGAGAGCTTCGTTTTGATATTCTGCACGCCCGAATCAGAGTTCGATAACGCCTTCGTTCGTGTGTTTGATTCTCGGGAACGTATCGGTTTTCTCGGGTTTTTCTCTATATTTACGGTGTTTTAACTGGTTGCAAATGAATAAACCGAATAAACGAAATAAGAAATAGGCTATTTATATTTATGGAATATTGGATCGTTCTGGATCGTTTTGGATCATTTTGGATCATTAAATTAGTTGCGTAGCCGCTAAGTAACTGCAATAACGATCCGATTTAATACCAAAATTAGATAATTATCAAAACCGAGCTTTTTATAAAATATTATATACGAAAATAACGTAAAAATATCCCGTCTCTCGAGAATACGGGTTTTATTGATTACCGAAATAACTATCGTATCGAAAATATTGCGCCAGGCCGCGCACGGGTCAAACCGTAATCCGAATCGAAAAAGTCAAAACACGGAAAATGTTCAGAATATCCAGATTAGGTTAGGAAGGAGTTTTCGGAAGAGTTTCAGATTATAAAAACGCAAAAACGGTTGGAGTTGAACGATTCCCGGCTTTATAAAATAATTTTGGTAATTATTCAGAAAATAATTAATAATTCATAAATTAATATAAAATCATCTAACAGTCCAAAAATTACCCGAAAAATATCACAATTATCTATATTTTATTCTGGACATATAATAATTCAAATACTCAAATAATATCACATCTAAACACCCAAACATCAATTCCACTTATTAGATAATTCACCAAAATTCACATAAAATTCACATAAATAATTCCAAATAATTATAATAATAATATTTGAAAATATGGAATATTACAATCTACCCACCTTATAAGGATTCCGTCCTCGGAATCAGCAGAAGAAAGCACTAAGGGTTTTCTAACCAACTTTCCATCACACCGCCTTACTTTGACTTGACCAGGATACTCAACTTAACTTGATTGACATACCTTCGAATATTTGGAATGATAAAATCATGAAATTTTAAAAAGAAGAGAATTTGACACCATGACGGAACCAAAATTTGAATTTGAGAAAAAGTATTGTTGAAATAAAAGAATAACTGAGAGATCAATATGATCAAACGAACTTGGTATTGCGTGTCCAAATTAAGACACCACTAAAGGTTGTTAACCTTCATGTATTCACAACACACACAAGTGATGGCGTCCCATCCAACTCCTATCACACAGATAGGTATACCTTGTGTCCCCTATAGTTAGGGTTGTTCATCTCAGTCAAAATAAAAGAATATGAAAGAAATTGAAATTCAAATGAATAAAGCTGACAAGATTTCAAAGCTGATATTTCTGAAGGAAATGAAATCCAGAGAACAAAATTATGTCACCAAATAAGCAAATGGTGCCACGTCATCAAGAAACTATCCACCAAATAAGAAAATTGGAATTAATTATCATAATTTGGCAGAGCTATCAAAACCTGAAAAATAGGCTTCACGACAGCCTCTGGCACATTTAAAACACATATATGATTGAAAATGAGTGTTAGGGAATATATCCTCTAACAAATACTTCTTTTTGAGAGATGTCAAAAGGAATTATAGAAAGAAAAGGTATTGCCAAAGTCTTAATACTTATCTTCTATCTGAACTATCCTGTTGACTCGTCGTCCGATTCTAGACACTTCTTCATATTTTAAGGATATCGATAATCTTCATCGTCGTCAAATCGTAGTAGCCTCGGAAGATTCCACAATAGAAGTTTGCAAGCGCTAGGAGTTTTATCCAGCTAAACACAACCATCTCAAACGAATACGCCTATCTTAACTTAATCGTTGGTACTATATCCAATAGTCCAACAAGAACTCGATATGAGCTCAAACGTCCTCACATAGCTATACACACTCCTACACACTCTCGTTTCTAGTTTACTATAACCTCAGCTCTGATACCAACCTGTGACGCCCCCAAATCCGGGGTCAGAGGATTTGGTCGTCACTATAAAACTTCAATCCAAATTAACTTGTTTAATTAATAAACAAATGCCAGCGGAAGATAATTATCATCTATGACCCCAAATTAATCCAAGATCTTTTAAGGTTACAGTTCTAGAAACAAGATATCCAAATTTCACAAATAAATTTTTCTCACTTTCTTTTAAAACTCTTTTCAATAAATTCCAACTCACAATTAAACCCACTAGTATAACTTCGAAATGAAGTATACTAGGCCCAAATAAAATACACAACTATAATATAATATAATATAAACAACTTTACACAATAAAACTTACACTAGTCCGCAAACCCTGGACCAACCACCTTCCAAGAGCTTCTTCTTTGCTTCCTTGAATTTCACAGCTAAGTAGCGCAAGCTAATCCTCACTGGAGGTTAAATTTAAAAACTGGCAAGTATGAGCGAAAGAAATGCTCAGCAAGTTCATTATAGTAAATATCGGGTCATTTTGATAAAAAAAAAAACTTACATCTGCATCAGTGCAGAACATTTAGAAATCATAATTGCTGAATCATAAAACTCTTTTTGATATTTTCAAGCGAAATGCTTCAGCACTACTTTGAATCTTGACGAGAATAAAACTCGTAAAATAGTGTTTACGGAAATATCGTAAAAAATTCTAACATGAAACAATGATTATGGATTGAATCGTAAACTTTACTCAAAACCGGACTCTTGAAATTAATACTTATTTTGTTATCATATCAAATTAGATATCACTACGAACTTTGATGCTCACAACATTCCATATTGAAGTCAACACCAATCATCTGTACTAATACCATCTTTGATATTTAACAACAAACTAAGTATCCTCAAAATAAGAAACTGAATCAAAACCATATTTCATCTTTTATCCGAAAATAAAATACTTAATAAATCATTCCTTGTAAGTTGTCAAAATCAATATAATAATTTCGATTGGAACCAAATTATGCACTATGCTGTTCCTGATGATCAGTCATGAAACAGCACCGGTATCCCGCAGTATACCGTAAATATAGGTACTACCCGTATCCCGCAGCCATACGGTACCTATAGGGCGCCAAGAAAAGGCATAACAAGCCTTGTAAGATATTACACTTCCGTATTGCACTTCTGTATAATAGCTCACGCTAGACCGGTGCCTCGGCCTCTTACGCTACCAGTAACCATCAAATCTCAAAACCTTTTATTGAAAAGGGGTCATAATACTCGACACCCGAAATAATTTTATTCCCCCAATTCTTGGGTAGGAATATTCGCAACCAAATCACTTTTCTCAAAATCCAAAATATTTGTAAATCCGATAATTGGATAAGTAAAATCACTTAGCTACTTTGAATATAGAATAGTGGAAGAATACTTGCATAAACAGAATCATTTAATTCAGCGATATGTAAAACATTTATCTATCTTGAACTGAAGAGGGAAAGCAATACTTGCATAATAAGCTTCAAAATAAATATCACTTGAACAATAAGTGAAGTCAGGGGTACTTGCCTTTGGGTTTTTAGCAGTTAGTCACACTCGCAAAACCACATCTATTCTGACATTCTGTCTCAAAGCATCACCGTCTTCTTTTTCAACACTTTACTGATATACTGCTCCTGCAATTGCTAGAAGCCAGATATCCAATACCACTCCATTTCACTCTTTATCCAACGTCTTGTCCTGATCAACTCGAATGATCCGCATCTATAATTAAAATATAGAACTTTAATCGACTAAACGATAACCACTCGACGAATTACGCGTCAAAAGCCTATCGTCTACCCATACGATAACCCACACACAAGGAAAACAGTCAAACACAAGACTTATGACCCACATATACACGTAATTCACATAGCATGTAAATACATAACTCACATATCACATAATTCATATCACATATGACTCGGTTCATCAGAAGGGTCGACTCTGTTCGTTTAAAACTGAAATCGGGTCAAAAATATGATTTATCGATAAATAATTGACTCGGAATGATTCGTAAAACAAGCGACCTTTTGAAACAAAAGAATTTGGGTCTCAAAAGTATTTTTATTGAAAGCGGAATATTTTTCTGAGTCTGTACGCGTTCGTTTCGTATTAAACAGACGAACGGTTGATTTAATATGAATTTTTGAACATTTTTCGAAATAAAAACGATCTCCGAATCATTTAATAATTAAATAATAGGGTTCGAACACCCTAAAATATTTTTATAAAAATTATCAAGCTTGGAAAATAATTTAAAATAATATTTTAAAGCCCAAAACTATTTTTCGGAATTTTTAAATCAATTTTAAATAATTAAATCTAATTAAATAATCAACTAAAATTAATTAATAACTAATTAAATTAATTAATCAATTAATATTTAAATTAATTGACCAATTAAATAATTAATTATCATCTAAAATTAATTAACTAAATAATTTGGATTTATTTTTGAATTAAAATAAATTTTCAGAATTGAAATAATAATTTTCAAAATAAATAAAATGAATTTTCAGAAATTAAAATAGGATTTTTGAATTATTTGTAAAAAGAAAATCCAGAAACATGCTTTTGGTTTTGAAATAGCAGAAAACAGAATCAAAGCCGGGTCATAAAAGAAGGAAAACGGGTCAGGAATGGGTCAAACCGGGTTGCCAAGAACGACCCAGACCCACCGGACAATTCACCAGAATCCGGCGGTGGCGTCGGGTGTTCCGGCGAAACGCCGGTCAGCCCCAAAACATCTCCAAAAGACAGGGTTTGCACTCGGTTCTGCTTCGAAATCACTCCTAGGCTTCCCAGAAATCCAACCACAACAACCATATCGTCAAAACATTCCCAGAACTCGAACTCCGGCCACAACCTACATTAAAGCCGATGAGCTTAAGCTCAAAATCCGGCGAAACTCGATTTTACTATTTACTGAACCAAATTCAACAATTAACATCTTAAAATGAAGCTTAAGACATGTATAATCAGTTCATATCATCAAAATAATCCAAAAATCACCCAATAAGAAACCCCTAATTTTCGAATAAAAATCCTAAAAATCGACTTTGAATTTTACCAGTCGTTTAAACGATTTGATAGTTGAAATAGGTAGAACAGATCAAGGGCTTCACAACGGTTACAAATACTTGTGATTTGGTGTTCAATAACACCTCCAAAATTGACTTTGATTTTCAGAATTTTTCAAGAACACCAAGAACACATATTCAAGAAATTTTCAGAAAATTAAAACTCAATTTCTATATGATATTGAACTCAGTTTTTGACGTATAATATACCAAATTGACCAGAAAAACATGCTCTACAACATGGAAGCATCAAATCACATCAACAACATCAAGAACAAAAATTCATCATTTAATTATCAAATAATTCGAATATAAATAATTAAATAAGAAAATTACCATGATTTCTGGGAAGAAACTGATGATTGATTCAGAAAGAAGATTTCGAGAGCTTCGTTTTGATATGCTGCACGCCCGAATCAGAGTTCGATAACGCCTTCGTTCGTGTGTTTGATTCTCGGGAACGTATCGGTTTTCTCGGGTTTTTCTCTGTATTTACGGTGTTTTAACTGGTTGCAAATGAATAAACCGAATAAACGAAATAAGAAATAGGCTATTTATATTTATGGAATATTGGATCGTTCTGGATCGTTTTGGATCGTTTTGGATCATTAAATTAGTTGCTTAGCCGCTAAGTAACTGCAATAACGATCCGATTTAATACCAAAATTAGATAATTATCAAAACCGAGCTTTTTATAAAATATTATATACGAAAATAACGTAAAAATATCCCGTCTCTCGAGAATACGGGTTTTATTGAATACCGAAATAACTATCGTATCGAAAATATTGCGCCGGGCCGCGCACGGGTCAAACCGTAATCCGAATCGAAAAAGTCAGAACACGGAAAATGTTCAGAATATCCAGATTAGGTTAGAAAGGAGTTTTTGGAAGAGTTTCAGATTATAAAAACGCAAAAACGGTTGAAGTTGAACGATTCCCGGCTTTATAAAATAATTTTGGTAATTATTCAGAAAATAATTAATAATTCATAAATTAATATAAAATCATCTAACAGTCCAAAAATTACCCGAAAAATATCACAATTATCTATATTTTATTCTGGACATATAATAATTCAAATACTCAAATAATATCACATCTAAACACCCAAACATCAATTCCACTTATCAGATAATTCACCAAAATTCACATAAAATTCACATAAATAATTCCAAATAATTATAATAATAATATTTGAAAATATGGAATATTACAATCCTTCCTTAATATTGATATGTGGAACATGTTATGGACTTGCTGCAGGTTCCGGGGTAGGGCCGGTTCATTTGACAGCTTCCCAAAACATCTTAATATAGCCAAGGGTCCAACAAATCGTGGACTTAGCTTTCCTTCCTTTCCGAACCTTATCAATCCTCTCCAAGGGAATACCTTTAACAATAATAGGTTCCCTACTTCATACTCTTTGTCCTTTCGTTGTCAAATCAGCTTACTTCTTATGTCCATCTTGGGATACTACCAGCCGTCCTCTGATTAGATCTATTATATCCTTGGTCCTTTGGACCACTGCTGGTCCAAACATCTTGCGCTCTACAACTTCATCCTAACATAAGGGAGATCGACATTGTCTTCCCTCAAGGGTCTCATAAGGTGACATCCCGATACTGGCATATGATCCATTATCGTAAGAAAACTCTATCTGTGTTAAGTGATCATTCCAAATTCTTTCAAGTCTATTGCACATACTCTCATCATAGCTTCTAGCGTTATAGCTTTTGCTTCTCAATACCCACTCTTTTCTAGTTCTTAATCGATACTATATTCCGTACCTAATATTATACTGGTTACACTTTTGGTCGTTAGCGTTGTATAACCTTTTAATAAATGCGTCAACCTTAGTATCACGAATGCGTTTTCATTCTGAATACCACCATACTTTTACTACTCCTTTTTCAGCTGCTTCTATTTTCCAAAGTTTGATCAATCATATAGAATTAAAGGAATTTATTGAGAGATCACTATGATCATGAACACTTGTTCTATTGCATAGTTAGTACAGAAGGTGGCCAGCCTTTAGTACTTGACAAGCAATTTAAACAACATGTGGTATCCTACTAGGCTTCTATCACGCAGATAAATAGTCATTCGGCAATACCTCCCCTTCTTGAAGGGTTGTTCTTCTCGGCTTACAAGAAATGAAAAGGAGAGAAAAGAACGAATTGAAGAGAATTGTATATATAAAATGTAATATCCCATATTTTCAAATATTAATATTTTTATTATTTGGAATTATTTATGTGATTTTATGTGAATTTTAGTGAATTATCTGGTAATTGGAGTTGATGTTTGGGTGTTTATATATGAAATTATTTGAGTATTTGAATTTTTTTTATGACCAGAATAAAATATAGATAATTGTGATAATTTTCTGGTAATTTTTGGATTGTTATATGATTTTATAATGATTTATGAATTATTAATTATTTTCTGAATAATTACAAAACTATTTTATAAGGCCGGGAATCGTCCAATTTCAATCGTTTTTCCGTTTTTACAACCCGAAACTCTTCCGAAAACTCCTTCCTAACCTAATCTGGTAATTCCGGACATTTTCCGTGTTTTAACTTTTTCGATCTGGATTACGTTTTGACCCGTGCGCGGCTCGGCGCAAGATTTTCGATACGATAATCATTTCGATAAATCAACAAAACCCGTATTCTTGAGAGACGGGAGATTTTTACATTATTTTCGTATAGGATGTTTTATAAAAAGCTCGGTTTTGATAATTATCCAATTATGGTATTGAGTTATATCGTTTTTATAGTTATTTAGCGGCTAAGTAATCTATTTTTGGATCATTTTGTAGTTACTTAGCAGCTAAGCAACTAATTTAACGATCCAAAATGATCCAGAACGAACCAATATTCCATAAATATAAATAGCCTATTTCTTATTTCATTTTTTTGTTTATTCATTTTCAACCAGTTAAAATACCGTAAATACAGAGAAAAACCCTAGAAACCGATACGTTCCTGAAAATCAATCGTACGAACGAAAGTGTTATCGAACTCTGATTCGGGCGTGCAGCATATCAAAACAAAGCTCTCGAAATCTTCTTTCTGAATCAATCATCAGTTTTTGCACAGAAATCAAGGTTATTTTCTTATTTAATTATTTTAGTTCGAATTATTTAGTGAATAAAATATGAATTTTAGCAGACGTGATTATCTGAGTGTTTTGATGATTCCATGTTATGGAGCATGTTTTTCTGGTCAATTTCATATATTATACTTCAAAAATAGAGTTCAATATCATATAGAAATTAAGGTTTGATTTTCTGAAAATTCTTTGAATATGTGTTCTTGGTGTTCTTAAAGAGTTCTGAGAATCAAACCCAAATTTGAGGGTGATGCGGAATTCCAATTCCATTGTTCAAGTAGCCATTTTGAAGCCCTCAATCTTCTCTATCTATATCTGTCATCAAATCGTTTCAACAGTTGGTAAATTCTAAAATCGATTTTTAGGGTTTATATACGAATTTTGGGGGTTTATGATTTAGTGGTTTTTGATTGTTTGTGATGATATGAGTAGTTTGTAATCATTCTTGGCTTTATTTTGACACTGGAATCATCGTATTTGGTTAAGGATTGAATGAATTAGAGTTTTTGCCGGAAAACTCAACAAAACCCGCTGACATCCATGGTTTTGGTCAAGAATCGATGACTATGAGTCAGTTTTTGCTATTGATTGGATTCGTAGACTTGCTGTGTTGCATTCAGAAAAAATCCAGCTGAAAACCGAACGAAAACAAGTCGTTAGGACTGCAAACCCCGCTCGCCGGAAAATCGGGGCTCGCCGGATTCTGGTAAACGGCCGGCGAGTTCTTCAGATTCATGGCTGACCCGCTTTTTTTCCCCCAACCCGACATCGACCTGGTCATTTGACCCGGGTTCGATCCACCCAAACCCTAATTCCTAATTCACTTCCTGTTTCAAGCTTTTTAGTTTTTAAATTAATTAAAAAAAAATTCTGTTTTAATTTCTGAAAATGCATTTTTAATTTTAAAAATCATTATTTTAATTCTGAAAATTTATTTTTGATTCAAAAATAAATCCAAATTATTTTGTTAATTAATTTTAGTTGATAGTTAATTATTTAATTAGTTAATTAATTTAAAAAAATTAATTGATTAATTAATTTAATTAGTTATTAATTAATTTTAATTGATTATTTAATTATATTTAATTATTTATTTTTGATTTAAAAATTCCGAAAAATAGTTTTGAGCTTTAAAATATTATTTTAAATTATTTTCCAGGCTCGATAATTCTTATAAAATTATTTTCGAGTGTTCGAGCCCTATTATTTAATTATTAAACGATTTAGAGACCCGTTTTTATTCCGAAAAATGTTCAAAAATTCATAATAAATCAACCGTTCGTCCGTTTAATACGAAACGAAAGCCTCTAGACTCAGAAAAATATTCCTCTTTCATTAAAAATAATTTCAAGACCCAAATCCTTTTTTTCGAAAGGTCTCTTGTTTTACGAATCATTCTGGGTTGATTTTTGATCGATAAATCATATTTTTATCCGATTTCAGTTTTAAACATACCGAGTCAAACCTTTTAATGAACCGGGTCATATATGATATGAATTATGTGATACATGAGTTATGTGCTTATGTGCTATGTGAATTATGGGTGTATGTGGATCAAGAGTCCTGTGTTTGTCTGTTATATTTATGTGTGGGCTATTGTATGGGTAGTCGATAGGCTTTTGACGCGCAGTTCGTTGAGTGATTATCGTTTAGGCGATTAAAGTTATATTTTTTAATTATAGAAGCGAGTCTTTCAAGACGATCAGAACCGGATGAAGTGGATAAAGGCTAAAGTTGAATAGTATGGAATATTGGGTTGTAGCACTGCATGAGCAGCAGACCAAAGGATTAGTAGAATAAAGACGATGATGCTTCGAGACAAAATTTCAGAATAGATGCGTTTATACGAGTGTGACTAACTGCTAAAAACCCAAAGGCAAGTATCCCTATCATCACTTATTGTTCAAGTGATATTTATCTTGAATCCTATTATGCAAGTATTGTTTTTCTTATTCTCAGTTCAAAATAGATAAATGTTTTACATATCGCTGAATTAAATAATTCTGTGTATGCAAATACTCATCTGCTATTATGTTCAGAATAGTCAAGTGATTTTACTTATCCAAATATTGGATTTATAAATGTTTTGGATTTTGAGAAAAGTGATTTTGTTGCGAATATTCCTACCCAAGAATTGGGGAATAAAATTATTTCGGGTGTCGATTATTATGACCCCATTTCAATAAAAGGTTTTAAGATTGGATCATAATTGCGTAAGTGATCGGGACGGACGGTCCAGCGGAGGGCTATTTCTAAGTGCCATATGGAATATTATGACACAATTTTTGCCACAGGAAGGTATATTGCCTTTTGTTTGAGTATTCGTGTTTTTTGGGGTCACATTTCTACGAATCATGACCTTGTGCTATCACACTGGCTGATCAACATGTGATAGTACGTCCGTCGGAGGATGATCCCAATCTAAATTATCATATCGTTTTTGATATTCATAGAATAAATGATTTATTAAATGATTCTGTTTTGGATTAAAAGTGAATTGCGGTCTTGATTCAGATTCTGATTTATGCTGATACTTACATTGTTGTTAAATATCAAAGGTGGGATTAGTGTAGATGATTGATGTTGACTTCAGTATGGATGTTCTGAGCATCAAAGTTCGTATTGATATCTAATTTGATATGACAGGAAAATAAGTATTAGTTTGAAGAGTTCGGTTTTGAGTAAAGTTTATGATTCAATCCATAATCATTGTTTCATGTTATTGTTGTTTACGGTATTTCCGTAAACACTATTTTCTGAGTTTTATTCTCATCAAGGTTCAAAGTATTGCTGAAGCATTTCGCTGAAAAATATCAAAATGGTTTTGAATACAATTAAGGAATCAATTTTGGGGTTCCTCAACTAAAATTTTATGATTCAGCAATTATGGTTTTAAATATTCTACTCTAATGCAGATGTCGGTTTTATATCAAAACGACCCTATATATGCTATAATGAACTTGCTGAGCATTTCTTTCGCTCATACTTTCCTATTTTCAAACTTAACCTCCAATGAGGATTAGCTTGCGCTGTTTAGCTGCGTAATTCGAGGAAGTAAAGAAAAAGCTTTTGGAAGGTGGTTGGTCCAGTTTACAAACTAGTGTAAGTTTTATTGTGTAAAGTTGTTTATATTATATTATATTATAGTTGTATATTTTAATTGGGCCTAGTATACTTCTTTTCGAAGTTATACTAGGGGGTTTAGCTTTGAGATTGAGAATTGTTGAAAAGAGTTTTAAAAGAAAGTGAAAAATTTATTTGTGGAATTTGGATATCTTGTTTCTAGAACTGTAACCTTAAAAGTTCTTGGATTAGTTTGGGGTTATAAATGATAAATATCTTCCGCTGGCATTTGTTTATTGATTAAACAGGTTGATTTGGATTGAGGTTTCATAGTGACGACCAAATCCCTTGACCCTGGATTTGGGGGCGTTACATAAAAACAAATACTGCCACAAAAAATCTGGCTTGGAATCTACCTCTGAACTATAGAGGTTTATCACCGGAGAACAAAACATATATATATATATATATGTATCAACATCATGTATTATAACATCGCAATTCACGTGCCTGAATATTTACTATTCCGTCCATCATTCCATGGACCCAGGCTCTTGCGCGAGCTTATAAACAATCACCTTTGAAACTCCCTCGACTTCGAAAATCGAATCTGGGATTTCATTCTAGACATCATCGTTACTAGAATTCTATGCTTGCATACAACCTTCCTCGTATAGTAATACTAATCTTTATCGATAAGAAGGAATAATTATATCATGGGTAAATGTTCGGCTTAGTAGGTCTATTAATAATAACTTATACATTGCCACGACCCGATTAGTGGTACTGAATCTCAACATTCATTCCAATCCAACTCTTACGGTTGCAATCGGCTCATTACTCGCAGAATCACCGCTGCATTACTATGGTCCACCATTGACCTACTGTAGATATTCGTTTTCCTTGGAATCTTAATAGCTAACCATACGGAGTCCATACTTGTCGTATCGAATTCTTCTAAGGAGGTAACATAATCACCATTCATGATTCATGAAGAACATTCCCGAACTTGACATACATATGACATGAAGCAAATAAAATTACAGAAAAGTTTCAATAAAAGAAACGATAGCAGGTTAATACCATTATTAACCATATGTCTTTATTAGGAGACATGCATCTCAAAGGTTCATTTGGTCATTTCGTAACATGGTCCTGGCTTATCTTAAGATATTACCTTCTAAGATAGATAGCCCGCTCATGGCGATTACACGAATTAAACCTTTACTAAACTACTATTATGGTTGGGTATTGCACAGTCATCAGAAGGAATATCAATCTTCCAAACCATAATACAAACTTCACGGCTTTAACCATCATCACTGTATTCCTCTGGCACGAGCGCCTATAATTGTCCTCTTACACTTAAAGTGTCGGCCATCTCTTTGGCCTTTCCTGATAGTAAAATTTCCTTACAATCAATGTCATTTTAACCACCTCCAACTAAATTTTCTACCTCATTTCTATCACTGCTTATGTGAAAATGCTTATCTTAAGTCCTAGTGAGAAAAAAAATCACCATTTTTCCATAAATCATTGCCTTAGGCTTTAGATGTGAACATTGTCACGGCTGACTCTCGATCATACTTAGGACGTCTCTTATCTTGGGTCCTTCTTGTTTTCACCAATCTCGACCCTCATTGGGTCGATCTATACTTCCTTATGGTCAACACATTCCCCACCTGGCATTATTATAATTATGTCATATTTCCTTTATCAAAATTTCTATTCTTGAGAACTTTGAATACTACCTTTCTCCTTGTAAAACATCTAAGGTTATCCTTAAATCCTTCATCAGGTACACCCTAGGCACAGGGCATATAAAGATACCATTTACTATACCAGAATCATTTTCTATATACTTCTGAAAAATTTCTCCACTGATCCTTAAAGGTTGTTGTTACCTTAATCCTTTCCAATTCATACTGTCAAAACTCATACTGTCCCTATTAAGGGTGAAATGCCAACCTTTATGCATTCCCCTAGGATTCATCTTAAGTTACCTAGGTTCTATCCTTAATTCCACCTTTAAAAAGGTACATGCATCCTTCCATGGATAAATCAAGTCATATATCCTTGATAGATTATCTTATTTAATCATTCCCATCTCGATAGTCTATACCAAATTTCACAATAGCATCCTTATTCAAAATGAGGTCAATCAATATGGCCTCCAAAAGATAACAATGGTTATCAGCTTTTCTTGCCTGATATAGTAATGATAACAGGGATGTTCCAGAAGATATTGGTCGTGTTCAACGTGAACTTTTTAGTTCTAAGTACTCATTTACCTCTTTATTTATCTCAACAGTCATCTTAATGTTGGGATATCTTTTATACCTGGCGTCCCCCTTTTTGGGTATCAATTCACATGCGTTACTTACACTTCACATTCTTGAAGGTCACTTCCTTCATCCAATTTCTTAATTTCTTACTTTCTTATCTCCTCAGTCTATCCGTGTCTCATTATTTATCCTTCGAACTATCTGAAGGTTTCCTCGAATCCTCCCAACTTAAAGGGGATAAAATATATGTATCTCTTATGCCTTCAACCGTCAATTTTAACTCATGGTGAATCACCCTCATCCTGACGATCATATACTTTTCTATTTATATTACAATGAGTCTTTAGGGTTTCCTCATACCCAACTCCCTTACCATTCCTCAAACTCTATTGCCTTTATATTCCTTTCCACTTCAGTTTCTTTTTATTTTCCTTTCTCTTATAATCATTTCATGAACCCACTAATTATTGACTTCAAACATCACGTCGTTCTGGGATTCTTGTCCTCATAATAAATCTTGACAACTTTTACAACTTAGATTCATAATTCATCATACTCGTCTGCCTTTGTTCTGGCTCTAAAGCTTTTACACTATCTCTATAACCTTGGGAAGTACTTTCCCGAAAACAATTGACTGAACTTTAATCGGTTTATTATAACCTCTGGCCCCGTGTCTTTCTTGGCCTTTCACCAGCGGGTGGCCTCTCTCTTTGGAGGGTAAGTGACAAAAACAGTCTTTCGTGATTCGTCAATCATTTAGAATCTCAAATGATTCCTATATTTCCTTTAGCCACACTCTTCCCTCGACTGGGTCAGCTTGTTCCTTGGAACTCTAAGAGCTTAGCGACTTAAAGGTCCTGAAAAAATTTCTCACCGCATTGTTTCCTCAGGTGGTAGTTGGGGATAATAGTCTAAGTTCTGTTGAGAAAGGCAAATGAATTGTCGTATAGGAGTACCGTCTCGGGTCTCCTTTCCTTACTCGACTTCTGTTTCCTTAGTCTGAATGTTCCCTCCTCCTCTCCATAATCGGGGTCATCCTACATGTTTTAAATCCTCATTTTCCACTTCATTATGTTATGGGTTCCTTCTATCTTAATGGCGACCTCCTTGACTATCACATTCAGGGTTTGCTCTAAATCTTATTTCTCAAACTAGGGCTTTCATCTAAGATCTCATCTTTAAGCTCTTGAACATTTGGAACCCAAATTATGTAGGAACACCTCATTATTCCCTTATCATCTTTCTCAGTATTAATCTCTTCTCCAGTTATTGGCTTTCTGCCTTCATTCATCAATTTTTCTTAGCACAATATGATCTTTTTCAATAATTCGGGCTCCATTACAATCTCAAACAGCTTTTCGGTACCGGCTCCGGTAACCTTCACTTCTATTTCCATTTTCTCGTAATCTCTTAACAATTCTTCCGAAGACATTATCATCTTGAGTCTCTCCTTTCTACTAAGGGCGTCAGCCACCATATTGGCTTTTCTTGGATGATTAAGAATCTCATAATCGTAATCCTTGATTAGCGCTAACCACCTCCGCTGGCGCATGTTGAGTTCTTTCTGCGTGAAAATGCACTAGAGCACTTATGGCTTGTGTAAATCTCGCACTTCTCTCCATACAAGTAGTGCCTCTAATCTTTAGGGAAAAGCTATTTCCATGAGCCCAGGCTCATGGGTGGGGATATCAAATTTTATATCCCCTTAATTATCTTGATGCGTACGCGATTACCTTGTCATGCTGTATAAGAAGCACCCTAATACCCTATACGAAGCGTCACTATAAATCACAAAATCTTCTTTTCCATCTAGCAACGCCAACATAGGGGCCGTCACCAACCTTTGCTTCTGTTCTTAAAAGCTGTTCTCGCATTTCTCTGTCCATTCGAACTTCTCAGTTTACTAGTAAGCCGCGTTAAAGGGGCTACTATCTTTACAAACTTGAATGAACCTACGCTAGTTATCGGCCAATCCTACCCCTGGTAGTCATCCTGACCAAGGTCATCTATTCCTCATCGGTCCTTTCTTCATTCTTATCAGGATCCCCCACAGAATCCTCTTCAGCAACAATCCCTTATGGGATAACATCCTCAACCACTACATCCTTAATATGAACATCATTTGGTCCCTCATTAGGGTGCTCCATTGGATCCACAATCTGATCCCCAATATGTAGTAAAACATCGTCATATTATTGCTCTTGATCTTCAGGGTTCGAAGTCCCACTACCATATACGATAACGAACTACGCTTCTATCACGATATTTATAAGGGTTCCCATAAGGGTTTTAACTGTCAATCCTACGTTAGGTAGTCTGACTATGAACTTGGCAAGAGTTCTTATTATCTTAGTGAACTTCTTATCTTAACGTCGCATCATCTCTGAGGTTTGTAACGCTTAGCTCTGATACCATTTCTGTAACACCCCCAAATCCAGGGTCGGGGATCCGGGTTATCACGAGTTCCATTTCCCTTAATAATACTTAATCTTAATAATCAACAAACTACTGCGTACTTTGCCCCCACAATATACACACACACCACAAGTTATAGTCTCAGAGATGAATATCCAAAAAATAACACAAGTCATTTATTCCACAATTATAAGTCATTACACCTCAAAAGGGTTTCTGAATAAATTTACATATTCTTTGCCATTATTACAATTCATAAATATACATAAGTCTAGTACATCAAAAGTTGAAAGCCTAGCCTATTGGGAGTTCCTACCTCAGCTACAACGGTATCAACGTCTATTGGAAACTGCGGAACGTTTCCTATCCGCTCGCGAATTAGGAGCTTGCTCCTGTTCATCTTGTCTATCTGTTGTTGTGTGATGAAATAAGAAAGCAAGGGTGAGCAACAAGCCCACCGAAATAATATGTATAATAATTTACAATATATGAGTATTCCCATAGTACTCATGAAAGTCTTGGTCAAGTAAAAATGAACCAAGTTTGAATCTTAACACGACCAAGTCACAAAATATTCAGTATATGTGTATATATACTTTTCAAAATCTTGAAAGTCCTCTTCCATGCATAATATACACAGAGTTCCAGTTTATAACTATATAAAAATATCGTTGCAAGGTGATCTCATATATCTAACCTTGTCTCAACGTTTATCTGAAAATCTTTGTCATGAATAAGATAATCATTAACCAGATATAAGTTGAAAATATGAAGTTACAAGATACTCCAATATACTTATATCTTTTCCGAATACTACTTGAACTACCACCATTCAAGGTATAATCAGTTTCAAAAGTTCATCACATAGATGAGACTACAAGATAAGACTTGAATAGATTCAATCTTTGAAATATCATTATAAAGAATGAAGTTATGAGATATTTCATTAAGTCCCGATATATATATATATATACACTTATATATATACACATTTCATACACTCCTTGAAAACCTCGGTTATGAAAATTATAAACAGAGTTGCAATACTCAATGAATTTGGAAAGGAGAAAACCTTGGCATTAACTTGATATTTTGATGATCAGGCAAAGATACCAATTAAGTCACCTTTTTTACTAGTAGATGGATGAATCCCCCACTGGTCATCACCCTGGCCACATTAGGACCTTATACTGGACTGCCACTCAGCCACTTACGCATTGATGGACTCCCACTGAGCCACTTAAACTTTCATGGACGCCAACTGAGCCCATGTTGCTTATGCCGGCTCAACTAGATGGACTTACTTCCCGAACGTTGGGAAAGTAATCAAAATGTTTTCTCAAAACAGCAACCTCGTTGTGAATATAAAATACACCACATAGCCGGATCCCTCAGGTTTTGAGCGAGTATTTAAATCCTTTTCGAAAGGAAAATCTTAATTCTGAAAATGAGTTTTGGGATCCGCTCTAACTTTTAAAATCATTTTGAAGACTCGAAAACATTTTAAAGAATGTTTAGAGTGATGATGATTTAATAAAATAAATCAATCCCGATATATTAGGAAATATATGAATATTATTATTTAAATAATATTCCCATAAGGATAATCTTTATGAAAATATTTGAAGTAGAAGTTTTAAAACTCATACTTGAAATGAATAATAAATAACAAAAGATATACTTATACGAAAGTACAATATTTATTTGAATAATCGAAAATAAGTTTGATTATTATTCACACCATCGAATATACCTTATTCGATTAATAGTTATAGAAATATATATATATATATATATATATATATATATATATACTCGGGAACATAGACTCCCGGTTCAGAGAAATGTTCACCTTCGGGTCCCTTATACTAAGGGTTTACGCAACTACTGCTTATCTCTAGCATATGTATTATGCAGTTTATAAGCATTTGAATTGACAATAGAATATCAAGATTACGAAACATGCATGCATATATATCATATCATCATGCTCCAATATATCGCAAGATTTGCTAATAACAATCATGCACCTATCACAAGATAATGCATATACACATATACATCACAACAACAGTTATACGGGTAGAGAACTTGCCTGAGTGTTCCGGGATAGACATAAGCTTAGAGTGGGTCCGGTAACCTATGAATAACAACATAATCCGGAATTAGACCACGGTCGCTTAAGAAACTAGTCAAAACTCACTCATACCCTAACGGTCGCTTATATGCTTAACGATTTGCGTTAATCGTTTGCGTACCCTCGGCTCCACCAATTTTAATAAATTAACCGTTATGAATTTGAAGGAGACTATTTCGCGAGTACGTTACCAACTGCCTAATCCACCTTACATGATTGTTTCGTGTTTCGATTAATCATTTACAGGTCCCAATTATGGTCTCAAAGTTACTCGAGGTTTCGGGGTTCGCTCGCGAAACACCATTACTTAAAATGGTCGTTTCTCCTAAACCGTAAATCGGATTTAAGCGAGCGACATATCAAAACGAAGCTTGAATCAAAAAATTTCTAAGCATGGTAATAGTAAGTTCATGGAAGTGAGTGTTCGGGTGCAAAAGTCATGCACAAAACAGTCTAAGGAAAATTGGGCATTACGACGGCTATAACTAAGCGATTCCCAAATTTTACCAAATCAATTCAATATCAAACCACCAACAATCAACAACATTCCACCATCATTCAACCACAATACAATATCATTCAACCATAACTCAAGATCTCAACTTATTCATCTAAACCAAGTCAAAATGTGACCAAGAACTTCAAATCCAACAAGTATCACTCCTAACTCCAAAATCAACAAAACCACTTACTAAACAAAGCTCTAAACATGATTACACACCCATTACACTAACCCATCATCTAAACATTAGGACATCCAAACAAAAAAAACTTAAGACTAAGATCATGAAGAGTTATACCTTCTTTGAAGCTTTTAATCCATGAAAGATCCTTGGAATGCCCATGGAAGCCTTGATCTATTCTTAAGCTACCTTGACCTTACAAATAAAATAAAGAATCAAAAATTTGTTCTTGAAAGTTACTATTCACCCTAAACTTTTAGGAATTGTTTAACTAGGTAAACCTTGGATTCTTGGATCCAAACTTATAGCATAACTAAGTTATGAAATATAGGATCCAAAGACACAAACCTTGCAATTTTCCATGGCCTAGAGCTTGAGTTTTGAAAATCTATTTCACCATTTTTATGAAAAGGCCGAATGGAAGAAGAAGAAAATGGGGGAGAGCTTTTTCTTGCTTGGTTTTCCTTGGGAAATGAGAAAGAAATGCTTGGTGGAGGAGATTTTTGAACAAATATCTTGATAAAGTGATGACATCACTTGCTCATGTCATTTCTTGCATCATTCCTTTGCCACATGTCCTTCCCTTATGGTTTGATGATGTCATCCTCCTCTAATCTCTTTGATTAGTTCTTAATTATTTGGTTAATCCTTTGGTTACTTCTATAAGCTTGATCATTGGTCGCTTATTTATTTTACAGTTCGCTTAACTCTCGTTCTCAGTGATCGTTTGAGGGATCATATCCAGGATCTTATTACTTGGGCTTCCATAACCCTATCTTCATATTTTATAGTCCTTTAATGATCCTTGCTTAAATTCCTTGAATTAAAATCCTTTTAATCATGTTACCTTATACTCAATCCTTTCGGTATCTGGTGTTTTCGGGAAAAATCAAAGTATTCGTATTTGGATTCTGACGATCTTTACATACACTCATATACTTTATGCAGTACTAATAAGATCTCAGAATATCAATAAAAGAACTCCTACATAGTGTGGCATGAAAAATTTTCTTAATCAGCATAATCAGCAAAAGTTACTATTCATCAGTGTCTCAAAAATTCCAAAATTTGGGGTTATTACATTCAGGACATATGATTGGAAATAAAGCCCTGCTCTCAGACTTTGTGGAGAAAGCTGGCCCAAGAGTGTCTTATGAAGATGGAAACATGGGAATAACTCTGGGATATGGCAATATTAATATTGGGAATGTCATCATTGAAACAATAGCTCTAGTCTCAGGACTTAAACACAATCTGCTGAGTGTGAGTCAAATCTGTGACAAAGGTTATCATGTGGATTTCTTTGAAGAACACTATGAAGTTGTAAGCAATTCTACAGGAAAAATGGTTCTGAAAGGTTACAGGCATGGTAACATTTATGAAGCCAGACTTTCAACAAGTTCTGATGGTTCTGCAATCTGTCTGTTGAGTAGAGCACCAGTTGAAGAAAGCTGGAATTGGCACAAAAGACTCTCTCATTTAAACTTTGACAACATAAATGAGTTTGTAAAGAAAGATCTTGTGAGAGGACTGCCAAAATCAGTATTTGCTCCTGATGGCCTTTGCGATTCATGTCAAAAGGCAAAACAAAGAAAATCTTCTTTCAACAGCAAAACCGAGTCATCAATTATTGAGCCTTATCACCTACTGCATGTTGATCTATTTGGTCCAGTCAATGTCATGTCTATTGCAAAGAAGAAATATGTTATGGTTATAGTGGATGAGTTCACAAGGTACACTTGGGTGTACTTCTTGCACAAGAAGAATGAAACTGTATCTACTCTAACTGATCATGTCAGACAGCTGGATAAGTTGGTCAAAGATTCTGTTAAAATTATAAGAAGTGATAATGGCACTGAGTTCAAGAATTCAATCATGGAAGAGTTCTGCAAAGTGCATGGAATCAAACAGGAATTTTCCGCACCTGGAACTCCACAGCAAAATGGAGTTGTAGAAAGAAAGAACAGGACTCTCATCGAAGCTGCACAAACTATGCTTGCTGAAGTAAAGCTACCAACCTACTTTTGGCTGAAGCTGTGCAGACTGCTTATTTTACACAGAATGCAACACTCATAAACAAGCATGGAAAACACCATATGAGATAGTGAAGAAAAAGAAGCCAAATCTGAAATACTTTCATGTATTTCGATGTAAGTGTTTTGTTCTTAAGACTCATCCTGAGCAGCTGTCAAAATTTGATCTAATAGCTGATGAAGGAATTTTTGTTGGATATCCACTTTCCACAAATGCCTTCAGAGTCTACAATTTAAGAACAAGGGTTGTCATGGAATCTATCAATGTATCTTTTGATGATAAGAAGATTAGTGGACTTGAAGATTTCAATGATCACGATCAGCTAAGATTTAAAAATGAAGGCTTAAATTCTGATTCTGTAAATTCTGATGACTTATACTCTGATCCTGTGGTAACAACTCCAACAGAAAATGCACTTGTCCAGGGGGAGCAAGCTGAAGATCCTACCACATCTCAAGACTCTCAAGAAGCATCACAACCTGTCAGTGGCTCTTCAAGTTCTGATTCATCTAGTTCTGATGAGCCAAATTCTAATAATTTTGAAAACTCTGATACCTCAAATCCTGAAGGATCCAAGTCAAATTCTGAAGTCTTAGAGAGCATAACTACAGGGGAGCATCATAAAATGTTGATGGAGACAGCATGGATCATGGGGAGGATCTAGTTCTAGAAGTCAACTTCAATCTGCAAGGAAATGGACCAAATCACATACACCTGACTTAATTATTGGAGATCCTAAAGCAGGTGTCAGAACTAGAACTGCAACATCAAATGAATGTCTCTATCATTCTTTTCTATCTCAGACTGAACCAAAGAAAGTGGAAGAAGCTCTTCAAGATGCTGATTGGGTGCAAGCAATGCAGGAAGAGTTAAATGAATTTGAAAGAAATAAAGTCTGGACCCTAGTGCCAAGACCAAAGAACAGATAAGTTGTTGGCACAAAATGGGTGTTCAGAAACAAAACTGACAGTGATGGCATAATTACAAAGAATAAAGCAAGGCTGGTTGCTAAAGGCTACTCTCAGCAGGATGGTATTTATTATGATGAAACATTTACACCAGTTTCTAGATTAGAAGCCATAAGAATCTTTTTAGCTTATTCTGCTCACAAAAAGTTTAAAGTCTTTCAAATGGATGTGAAAAGTGCTTTTCTTAATGGAGAATTGGAAGAAGAGGTCTATGTTGAACAACCTTCAGGCTTTGTAGATTCAAAATTTCCAAATCATGTCTATAGGCTTGACAAAGCACTTTATGGCCTTAAGCAAGCTCCTAGAGCATGGTATGAGACTTTAGCTCAATTCCTTCTGGAAAGTGGATTTCACAGAGGTACAATTGATAAAACACTATTCTACCTCAACCATGGAAATGACTTACTTATGGTACAGATATATGTTGATGATATCATATTTAGTTCTACAAATGCCAAACTCTGGGAGAGGTTTGCAAAGCTAATGCAGTCAAGATATCAAATGAGTATGATGGGAGAACTCAGATATTTTCTGGGACATCAAGTCAAGCAAAATGAAGAAGGTAATTTTATCTGTCAATCCAAGTACTCCTGAAATTTACTGAAGAAATTTGGAATGCAAGATTGTTCAACTGCATCCACTCCCATGGCCACTGCAACCAAGTTAGATAAAAATACTGGCTCATCAGTAGATATTACTAACTAAAGAGGTATGATTGGTTCATTACTCTATTTAACTACAAGTAGACCTGATATCATGTATGCTACCTATCTTTGTGCAAGATTTCAGGCTGATCCAAGAGAACCTCATTTAATAGCTGTGAAAAGAATTTTCAAGTACCTTAAGGGTATAGCTGATCTGGGATTATGGTATCCTAGAGAATCAGATTTTATGATAATAGATTACTCAGATGCAGATTTTGCAGGATGCAAAATAGACAGGAAAAGCACTAGTGGAAACTGCCAATTTCTTGGAGGCAGATTGGTTTCTTGGTTTAGCAAGAAACAGAAGTCAATTTCCACATCAACTGCAGAAGAAAAATATATTGCTGCAGGAAACTATTGTGTACGGATTCTTTGGATGAAGAATCAGTTACTGGATTATGGGTTAGAATTCTCTAAAATCCCTATTTACTGTGATAATCAAAGTGCTATTGCTATGACAGGTAATCCAGTTCAACATTTAATGACAAAGCACATCAGCATTAGGTGTCATTTCATAAGGGAACATGTGATGGAAGGTACAGTGGAATTGCATTTTGTCCCAACAGATCAACAACTAGCAGATATCTTCACAAAACCACTATGTGAAGCTACATTTACAAGACTGGTAAATGAACTTGGAATGGTTTCAGGTTCTTTCTCTAAATCTGCTTAGCTTTTGTTCTCATGCATCAGACTTTATGATCAGTGTTTACAGATTATCTTATCTTCATGTAATTTGTGCTTAAATTAAAATTCATTAAATGTTAATTGTTATCTGATGTGGATCTTTAAACTCTAAAAGTGTTTTGAATGTTCTGTGACTATTCAATCCAATGAGGATAATTGTGCTAGATGCTGACCTATTAGTCTTTAACATACTAGAAATCCATGTTTGGAGTAGTTGTTTATGTGGAAACTCATTAACACAAGCAAATTCTGAATATTGAGTTTAGTCAAGTTTACTTTGTGTATCTTATTACTAAGTCACAAACTAGATTTTTGCTTCTTATCTGTCAAATTCTGATGTCAGTAAATCTTAAGGATGAACTAAATGCTGATAAGCCTCACTTATCAAAAGAAAAGAAAAGAAAAGTCAAGTACTCCTTTGAGATCTAGAGTAAATATGTGGAAGGGAAGACCCAAGTGCATTGCTGGTATTAAGTAATATGCATTAGAAAAGCAAATAATTTTTTTCTTGGTGACTTTTCACAAGCTCTGATTACTGGAGAAATACTTTGACAACAAGCATAAATTCTGATAAGCAGTCGTGACTTACTTACATTGAGAAGCCACTATAAAAGGGAATTTCAAAAGATGCATAAAATGAGCACAAACAGTTGAGGTGGACTCTTGCATAAATTTGTTCTATGTTAGACTTCATGATTGATGACAGATTTTAAGCACTTTTCTTAGTTATGCCTTATTTCTAAGATGTACTGAAGTTTATCAGACTTTAATCTTTATCTGATATTCTGCTGAATGCACACACTTTCACTCCATATGAATAGATGAAAATTACTGTGGTGATTAAGTTGTTTTTTGACAAACAGTTAAGTGTCATTTACATAAATTTTGAGAATAAGTTCTGATAGAAGTTTTGATGATTAAACTCTGAAGAATCAAGTCAGTATTTTTATGAAGAATCACAGAAAAAGATGTTCAAGTTCTGATATTAATTCCTGATACAATTTCTGATGCTTACGTGGCATTATTCTTTACTTGACTTATTTGTGATAAAAACTAAAACAGTCATATTTAATCAGAATATTTATGTGAGATAAAAATAGTCATAATCATAGGGTTAGTGGTAAACGTGTCTATCATGAAATACTGCATGTGCACGGTAATTATTGCTTATTTTATGTGCACATTAACTCCTGCTTTAACCTTTTACTGACTGTTCACACGTTGCCAGGTGTAAAGCGTATCCCATGCTTCAAAAATATAACTGTTGAGTGGAGAGAGTATATATATGGGAGTTAAAAGATTTTCTAATCTTTTACTTACTTTTCTATTCTTAATCTCTTTTCTTCTCTCTCTCTCTAATATTCTCTGAAGCGTTTTCTTACAGGACTTTTATCAAACACCTTGCAAACACTATCTTTATCACTTAATTTCTTACAGAGATGGCACCAAAAGACTTGATTTTCAATGGAGCTAAGTTTGTTCCTAACAACTACTCGTCTATTCTTATCAAGGCTGAAGCTCCATCGGAACTTCACTTTATTTAGGATTTCCTTGCTAGTTCTGATATTGGGTATGCTTTGACCCAACCTGAAGTAATCTCTGGCACCCAAGTGCTAGAGTTTTGGAGAAGTGGAATATATGATGATTGTGGTTCTCAAGGGTCCCCAAGTATTATCTTTACAACAGGGGATGATGAGCATGTCGTGACTTTGGCTACAGTTCTCCAAGCATTGCAAGTTGCCTGAGAACTGTGCTTATAAAACTGTTGAGGAGCCAGTTCTTCAAAACATGATGGCCAGTCTGGGGTATGAAAAGACATTGGCCAAGCTGGGTCAATTGAAGAGATCCAACATAAGGAGGGAATGAAGTTTCTTTTTTGACTGCATTACAATGATCTTCGCCAACAAATGTTCTAATTTCGATGCAATCCCCATACTCAGTCAACAAATCGGGTATGCTCTCATTAATCAAACTGATTTTGATTATGCAAGTGTTGTTTTAGGCTTTATTGGAGATAGGATGACAGAAGATAGGAATATTGTTTACTTTGCTAGATTCTGTCAGCTTATTTATAGTTTTTGTTGTTCTAATAAGCCCCAATTAGCTAGTGAATCACTTTCACCATTTAGACTAGCTAAAAGAGCTTTTAATGACTTATTATCTACTGATAATAAGAAGGTTGTGTTAAGACCCCTCCAAATTCCTTTATCTGTCAAACAAGCCTTAATAGCCTATGATTCAGTTACATACACTACACTATATCCTGATGTCCAACCATCTAAACCTCAACCATCAGCACCTACTACCACTACCCAACCACCTCACACTTCTCAACCACAATCAAAATCTACCATTAGGACATCTTTCAAACCATCAACTCAATCATCTCAACCTGAATCATCAGCATATACCATCATATCTTCATCTTCTAGGCCAAAGAGGACAAAGTCTGTTCCTCAACCTCCACAAAAGAGAAGGAAGATGATTCTCAGAGATGAATCTGATAGTGATGAGGACATAATTGAAGCATGGGTTTATGCATCAGAACCTATGATAGTTGAAGCTGAGAATGTTACTTCTCAGAAAGAAACAGCAGCTCAAAGTTCTGATACTTTGAAGAGGAAAACTGTAAGTACTGTTGCTGCTGAAGCAACTCCTTCATTGGCAAGGAGATTGAAGAAAATGAAGGCTAGGAGGTATTTGGCTAAATCTCCATCAGAAGATACTGAAGAAGCTGAGGAAGGGGATCAGGAATCTCTGATCTCACAAGAACCAATTATTATTAAAGCTCTTCCAGCTCAAGCCAAAGACACTGCTAATGATATAGTGGTTACCCCTCATGTCTCTCCTATTAAAGCTACAATTGATGCTAAAGAACAAACTGAAAACTCTGAAATAGATATTCACAATTTGAATATACCAAATGTTCTTTATCTGGAAGCTCCATCTACAGAAGCTCAGCACTATCCAAATCATTATCCAATTTTAAATGCTGAGATAACATCTACACCAACCATACAAGCTCTGAAGATGAATTCTGATGCTCAGAATTTAAATGAAGTTGTTCCTGACTCTCCTGTTGCTTCACACACTAGTTGTGCTGTCAGAACATAGTGAGTCTTCCTCAAGTTCTGAAGACAGTGTTTCTGTTGAGTCTCCAGTTCCCATACTAGGCAAGGAAGAATTGGTGAAGAAATTTGTTGAAAAGGAAGCACCTATTCCTTAGGAGGATACTCATAGAGGTGTGGAGTGGACCAAGAAGTGGAATGACACTAATTTCATTCCAAGTACTAAAATTCTGACATAGCATATTTCTAAAGCTGATGAGTTGCTCACAAATGCTGATTTAAAGACACAACTCAAGATCACTGCTCTATCTACCAAACATCTTCAAGGTCTACATTCTTCTACTCATGAAAAGGTTGATACACTAAAGGAACATGCTGATAAGCTTGATCTACAGATCAAGCTTGACAAAAATAGATATATCAGACCTACTCTTGAGAAAATTGAAGCCATTGAGAAGATTCAAGAGAAGCAACAGGCCCAAATTGATGAGGTTCTGGCTAACCAAGTTTATCAGAAAGCTCAAATGGATGAAATCCAATCTTCAGTTGAACTTCTTTTTTCTCTCTTACTTCCTGATGATGCCAAAAAGGGGGAGAAGGTAGTTAAGTCCAAATGCTCACCTACTGAAATACTGAAGAAGAAGGATGATAAAGGTGATGACCAGGGAAACTCTGATAAGAGCAGAGGTCAAGGAAAAGTTTAAGGAAAATCTTCTACAAAGAACAAGTCAAGTTCTGATGTTGTGAATGCTAAAAGTCTGAAGTCAAGTTCTGATAAGCAAAGTCCTGATGTCAAGTTCTGATATTCTGATTCAGTCAGGATCTAGAGACTCTCAAAAGTTTTTACAAACTCTGAAGCTAAAGGGGAAGCAGACTACTGTTTATTACAAAGATCCTAAAATCCAGACACTTGATGAGGAGATAGCTAGAAGATTATTTCTGAAACAAAATCCAGGAATTGGATTTGGAAACTCTCAAGGAGGAAGAAGCTAGATTTGCAGCTAAGAAGACAAATCTTATGTCTAAAGCTTCTGATGCAAAGAAACCTCCAAGGCCTAAGGAAAAAGGCACTGTGATCAGGGAAAAGTCAAATTCTGAGACTTCAAAGTCCAAGACTAGATCACAAACAGATATTGATCCTATGTCAAAAGGAAAAGAAAAGGTTGGTGAATCCTTTAAAGATTGAGAAAAAGATAAGTTCTTCCGTTCCAGTCTATCAAACTACAATGCATGATGATGATTTGATAGAAGATGAAACTGTTCAAATTCTGAAGAGAAGAAAGATAATTAAGGAATCTAAAACAACCTCTGACACTGCTCAAGTTGTTCAGAATGAAGAACAAGCAAGTTACAGAAGAAACAACAAATTCTTATCAAGTTGATTTGAAAAAGATGACAATTGCTGATAAGAAGAAGTTGTTATGGAAGAAAGCTACTCTAGTTGAACCAAACTCCAATTTTATGATGAATCAACTCGCAACATTTGGGTTGAGAGCCAAGCAACCTAGAGATGGAACTGGATTATTTTCTGATGAAGAGAAGATACAAACAAGAGTAGAAGTTACTCTAAGAGATCCTTTCATGTTGACAGACAAACCATATGAACAATCAAATAAAAGAACCTTGATAAAGTGTTGTCTGCTCAAATTGTGATAGATGCTCATGATAAGGATAATCTAAAGGAGAAATTGATTTTATTTCTCAATGATGGATTAACTTACAAACTAGCTGATACTGATGTACTAAAGAAGTCTGTCAGAGAGCTTCAACATATTCACTATCTTCTGGAAGTAAAATATGATGTTACAAGAAGATGGTCAGAATACATTTTGAAGGCTATAAGAGATATACTTAGAATCTCTGGTACAAAGACTTCTAGTATATACCAATGATTACTGAAGGTGATGGAAGAGAAATTCCTATGCTGAAGAACTCTTCTAAGGTGGAAGTTATTCTGAAAGGAAGATGCTTATGTTATAATGAAAACTCTTCACATCCTAGAGTTATCAGACTTAATGATAGGACTTGAAAGAACATCAATTCAAGCTCTCAGAACAGCCATTTATCAAATTGGTAATAGTAAAGATGAAGAACTGATACAGGTCAAAGCACAGTTAGTTGAAGTTCTTAGAAAAACTTAAGACAAGCTGGTAAAAGATTTTGTTAAGAATCATTATGGATTCAGATTGATCCATTAATGTTGGTAAAGCTATAAGGACTGTAAGTTGTAGTTAATAGTCTTATTAAACTCTCATTGCATTTGAACTTAAATGTTTTTAACATCATCAAATCTATTAACTTGTATATTTTTGCACAATTTACAAGTTGGGGAGATTGTTAGATATATTTGAGATGTCATGTCTAATATGTTTCATGTTTAGTTTTCAGATCTTAATAAACAGGAAATATCAGTACTTACTAGAATCAGTACTTACTGGAAGTCGGAACTTAAGGATATCAGAACTTAGATTATCAGAAGATAAATATCAGAAGATAGATATCAGAACTTAAGTGCGGGAGGACTTACAGTTAAGTAAGGAAGTTGATTTACAGGAAAGAAGATCGAGACTAATACAAAAGAAGATATGCATGGAAAGAGTTAGAGGACTGAAAGAATTGTATAAGATATCTGATTGATATATTTTAGGAGACAAATTACATTTCATATCAATTAGAAGGTATCTTGTAACTGTGTACTATATAAACACAGACATAGGTTTACACTAGATATGTTATCATTATCGAGAAGATCATACATTGTAACCTAGCATCTCTCATGATATTTGTTCATCACTGAGAGATAACAGTTCCATTGTAACAGAGTTTATTATATTGAATATATCTGTTTATTGTTACTTGTGTTCGAAATTGATTTGAATGTATTCTACAATGTATTTAACCCCCTTCTACAGTGTTGTGTGACCTAACATATTTCATCCCTTTAAATCAAATCTTTATTTGATTTTATAATTGTGAACTGTTCAAGAAGGAATGCCGTTAATGGCGATCAACAATAAATTAGACTGGACACTAGAAACCAACATATGCACTATAACTTGTTGATCTGTCAGGAGATAGTGCAGATCTATACCCAACTGCATAGACCCAACCAACATATGGGGTACCCAGGTAACTATGGCCTAATAATCAAGGAACCAGCCATCTCTGGCCCTTAGGGTCCAGCTCATCACTGGCCCTCATCGTAACCATCCAGTCTGAGGAGTATTTTGATGTCAAATCATTTTGATTTCAAAATATCCCGATTCAGGGTTCGCAAATAACCTGAACGAATGGGTACTTGCTCAAGAGATCAATCAATAATCAAGGAACAAGATCAAAAAGGCACTGGAATAAATAAGAGTAATTGTAGCAAAATATAAAAACATTTAACTATTCTGAACTTAGAATAGGAACGAAGAAATATTTGCAGTATTTTAGAAGAACGGTTAGGAATACTTGCCTCAATTGATAATCCTCTGATCTTTAACTAGCTGCTATATCACTTTGTCCTGTTGCATCTGTATTTCCCTTGACAGGCTACTTGACCTTTCTTATCATATACCCTCTTAGGTTTATCTTTATTCTTAATCCACTCATTTCATTACTACACGCAATCAGGCTTTACTTCTATAATCTCTATCTGGCTTTGAATATCTCGCATTATGCGTATCTATCACAAATAATACTATTCAATGAACTAACAATATATATAATTTTCTAGTCTATACACTTATCCCTATCGTCTACCCGCCCAATAATAACAGATAAGGATCAAATCTCATTCAGATAACGTTTAAAAGACATGTTGACTCATAATTCATATAACACGTATACATAAGTCATATAATCATGTTATTCATATAACACGTAGTCACATAATTCATGCAGCATATAAGTTGAATCGTCAAAAGATAGATCTCGATGCATCTAGAATTGAAATCGGGTCAAAAAGAGTATTTTATTGATCAATTATCGACTCAGAATGATTCATAAAACAAAGGACCGTTAGATACAAAAGAATCTAGGTCTCGAAATATTTTTAATAGAAGCAAAATATTTTTCTGAGTCTAGAGGCGTTCGTTTCGTATTAAACGGACGAGCGGTTGATTTATTATGAATTTTTGAACATTTTTCGGAATTAAAACGGGTCTCTGAATCATTTTATAATTAAATAATAGGGTTCAAACACCCGAATCTGATTTTAAAGTAATTTTATAATAATTATTGAGCATAGAAAATAATTGAAAATAATATTCTACATCTCAAAACTATTTTTTAGAATTTTTAAATGAAAATAAATAATTAAATCCAATTAAATAATCACTTAAAATTAATTAATAACTAATTAAATTAATTAATCAATTAACATTTAAATTAATTGACTAATTAAATAATTAATTATCAACTAAAATCAATCAATTAATTAATTAAGATTTATTCTGGAATTAATAAAAATTTCAGAAAATAAATAATTATTTTTTTAAATTTAAAAATCAAATTTTTGAAATTAATTATAGATTTTTCATTTATTTTTAAAAATATAAATCCAGAAACACATTGCAGAACTGAATTTGGGGAAAAACAAGATTGAACTTGGGTTAAATTCCGGGTTAGCAACCGGGTCGACGAAGAACAGTCGTCCCTACCAGAATTCTCCCCCCAGAATCCGATGAACTGCCGCTTTACGGTCAGGGTTCAATCGGAGTCCAAACCGCGAGGATTTGCTCAGATTTTGCTCCCGAGACAGTCGAAAGTCGATCCCGCGATTCAACACTAACAACCATCACCCTAGACGAGTTAAAACTCGTCGATTCTGGCTGAAAAGCCATTGATTCCGACGAGAATTCGAGAGCTCCGGTGAAACTTTGATTCAATTTGTCAATTCACCAAAAACAAGGTTTCATACACAGAATCAAAGCTTATGTCACGCACAATTTAACCCAACCATCCAAACAAGCTAACAATTACAATCAAACTCAGAAAATCAAAAATAAAAACCAATAAAATTTAATAACTTGTTTATACTACTCCGGAGGTTATAATCAGCAATTATATATACCAATTGATTCTAAATTTAATCATAAGCTCATCCAAGGATCAAAATTATCAAACGGTTCATAGATTAAAAACCCCCAATTCGGGTCAAGAACCCTAAAATTGAATTTATAAATTCATACCTCTATGAATGTTTTTGATGGCATAATCAGATAGAGCTTGCCAAGAGGATCTGATTGATTACAAATATGACAATATTTGGTTCCCAGATCATCTCAAAATCATTGATTGATTCCAAGAGCACCATGAACCCTAATTCCCAAGTTTGGAAAGAAAATCTGATTTTTGATATATTTTTCTGATTTTTATGTTATTAAATATTAAATAAATTATACCTAAGTGCTATTTATACTTATCGAATATTAATATCCCGTTGGATCATACCCGGGTCAGAAAATAGATTACTTAGCCGCTAAGTAACTATAAAAATGATCCGATTTGATACCCGTATTGGATAATTATCCAAACTGGGCATTTTATAAAACACTTTATATAAAAATAATGTAATATTATCCCGTCTTTTGAGAATACGGGTTTTGTTGATTTATCGAAATGATTATCGTATCGAAAATCTTGCGCCGGGCCTCGCACGGGTCAAACCGTAATCCGGATCGAAAAAGTCTAAACACGGAGAATGTCCGGAATTACCAGATTAGGTTAGAAAGAAGTTTTCGGAAGAGTTTCGAGTTGTAAAAACGTAAAAATGGTTGAAGTCGGATGATTCCCGGCTTTATAAAATAATTTTGTAATTATTTAGAAAATAATTAATAAATTCATAAATCATTATAAAATCATATAACACTACAAAAATTACCAGATTAATACCTTAATTATCTATATTTTATTCTGCACATATTAAAATTAACATACTCATATTTTATTATATACAAACATTCAAATATTATTATCGATCATCAGATAATTCACCAAAAATTCATATAATATTCACATAATAATCATTTATTGATACAAATAATTACACAATATTTCCCGGATGTTACATCCTTCCCCCTTAAAAGGATTATGTCCTCAAAATCACACTAAGGAATAATACTGATAATTTTCAAGTATATCACTTTCATTTTCTCAGGTGAATCTCTCAACCTTATAATTTTTCATAACTTTAGCGTATAATATCAATCTTTCCTTAATAGCCTCTCGCTAATGTGAAGCCCTCCAAACCCGGGGTCTAGATTTGGGGGTCAGTAGCCAATAAACCAAAATATAATAATCACAGCGGAATAATATAATAAATATGACCCTATACATGCAACTGGATCGATCACAGGTTATAGTATGAAATATGCACTAACATAAACCAAAAGTTATTACAAACCATAAGTCTAATTAGTTTTACAAATTATTCAATTTTTTTTATTACAAACCTCTAGACTTATTCAAGCGTCCCAAAATAGTCTACCTGGAAAACACCCAACTATCTACAAGCACTTGACTTCTGATCAAACCTGGATCTCAAGCCTGTTCTAGCTTAACTGAAAGATTAGATTGATAAACAAGTATGAGCGAAAGAAATGCTCAGCAAGCAATATAAAATGTACTTGAAATGATAAACCACATTCTGGTAATAACTGAACAGCAGGATAAAATCAGTAATATTTGATCAATAATAAAAGCTTCATAAGCTATCAATAATAAATAATAATTTTTAGATTGGAATCTAACTTCGACGGACGTAGTATCACATGCTGATCAGCCCGTGTGATAACACAAGGTCATGATTCATAGAAACATGTCCCCAAAATACGAGTACTTAATTAAAAAGGCAATATACCTGCCTGTGGTAAAAATGGTGTCATAGTATTTCATATAACACATAGAAATAGCCCTCCGCTGGACCGTCCATCCCGGTCACTTACTCATTCATCCAATCCATAAAACATTTTGATCAAAGGAGCCGAATCAAAGGACATCTTTAACCATATAACTCCCCATTTCTCATGGTCCAGAGTTATCTCAACAATCGATGGCGAAATAACTAGAACAATTATTATTCGCTAATCTCAATTCAATGTTTCACTGTATATAGTAATTTATAGCGAAATATATAAAACGTTTAACTATTCTGAACTTAGAATAGTTTGAAAATTGAAAGAATATAATTCAGAGTCAATATCAATTGAATGATAAATGAAGATATAATATTTGCATAATATGATTCAAACTAAACATCACTTGAACAATAAGTGAAGTTAGGGGTACTTGCCTGGTATGCTCGATAACCTCTTACTATAACTCTGCTTATAGCTGCTGGCTACTATCTCCGTCTAACACTTGACTGCACTCCTTGCTACTCGATTCTATAAACAATAGGACTATCTTAATTGACAGAACTAAACTCAATCGACGTAACTATACGTCTTGACATCTACCCGATCGTTTATAACTAAGCATGGCATATTAAACTGTAAATAGATAGCATACATATCACGTAACACATAATCATGGCATTTGTATAACACGTAATCACATATTTCATGTAACACATAAGTTAGATCATTAAAAGATACGTCTCAGTGCTTTCAGAATGAAAATCAGGTCAATATTAGCATTTATCGATCAAATACCGACTCAAACTGATACACAAATCAAATGACATTGCAATACAAAAGAATTTAGGTCTCACAAGTATTTTTATTGAAAGCGTAATATTTTTCTGAGTCTGTACGCGTTCGTTTCGTATTAAACGGACGAACGGTTTAATTATTATGAATAAAATAGGAAATAAATGGAATTAAATCAATTAATAATAATATTAATTGATTTTTAAATACCAAAATATAATTTTTAAAAGCCTAAAAATAATTTTTAGAAATTATTTGAATTAATTATAAATAATTTACATTTATTTAACTATTAATAAATAAAATTAATTGATTAATTAATTTTTAATCAATTAATTAAATTCATAAATAATTAACTATAATAAACTAAAATAATTAAATCAAATTGTACTTTTGAAAATAATTAAAGAAAATAATTTAGGAATTAAATAATTAAGAAAATAATTTTAGGAATTTAAAATAATTAAGAAAATAATTTTAAGAATTAAAAATAATAAGTAAATGATTTTTAAATATAAATTAAATGATTTTTGTAATTTAGAAAATGATTTTTAAAATAAATCATAAAAAGTAAATGCAGAAACAGATTACAAAAATGGGATTTGGGAAATAATGGATCAAAAACGGGTTATAATTAAAACCCAACCGGGTCGAGGAGGAAGATTCCCGGGTCGGGTTGAAGCCGACCGGTTTCTGGACGAACCCGGGTTCCGGCGGCGTCCCCGCACCTCCGGCGAACCCCCCGTGCCAACAACCAGGTACAGGTAGCCTCAGTTCTTTCCACTAATCGATCCCTCTCACTCCTGCGGGTCGATTTCATTCGCAACTAGCAGATTGTCAAGCCCGGAACTCGTTTGCCGGCGAACTGCCATTAAATCTGGCGAGAGCCCGAAGCTTTTTCGGCGAAAATCGTTCTCAACGATTTACTCAACCAAAAATCACGTTATAGGTATCAAAATAAAGCTTGGGATGACCACAATCATTACCAAGAATCATTAACAACAATCCTTTACCCAAAACTCTACGAAATCGAATCGAAAAAAAACATAAACATAAGAACTCGGGTTTAGCTAAATCCTAATCAAAAATATACAAATCACATATGAAAATTATCCTTGAAACACCAGGAACAACAATCAAGCAACCAAAACATCAAGCAATCCCTAAATAATCAAAAACGAATTCTCAAGAATAAGAACACCAAAAATTCGATTTTTATAAATGTTATACCTCAGTTCAAGATGTTGGTATCAATGGAAAGCTCTCGTCGAGAGGAAGATTTTGGTTACTAGCACGTCTGATTTGGTTTCCAAAATCGATCAAAAATCACGGTTGAAGTTAAGGAAGAAGATCTCACCCCCAAAGTTGTTCTTGGTGTTTATGAATTTTCTGAATTTTTATAAAATAAAATAAATAAAATCAGTTTCAGGTATTTATAAAAATCTGAAATTATATCCCCAAAATAAATTAAGGATGTTTTTATCCATTAATTATAATAATTAGGGCCCCAAAATAATAATTACGGGGAATAATTTTAAAAATGATAAAATACAAAATTAATGTCAAAATTTCCCAAAAATTGTGAATAATTTAAAAATACAAGAATAAAGGGTATTTGAAATATGAATAACTTTATAAAAATAAAAACATTGATTTTGTGGGGTTTATCGTCCCGGTGGGGTCCCGGTCCGTTGATTTTTGAAAACGGAAACGATCCCTAAATTACCAGAAAATCCCGAAAACACGTAAAATACACTCAAACGCGCATAAAATCAAATAAAACAAGTATCTTTTTAAAGACGCTGATAAATACGCGTCCCGATTGCAGATAAGTTCATATAATTGCAGTTTAAACATATTTTAATCAATCGAAAAAAAAAATCTGGCCAGCACAGACGCACACATAACAACTGTAACATCTTATATCATGGCAATGATCATTTTAAATTTATAAAACATATAATATTTATTTATTTAACATATAATATTCAAATAATTTTCCCGGTTATTACATCCTTCCCCCTTACCAGGATTCTGTCCTCAGAATCAGCCTAGGAAAAGAAATGAGGATACTTGGATCGCATTTCGCTTTCCAATTCCCAGGTCGACTCTTCAACCTTGGGATTCCTCCACAAGACTCGCACTAAAGATACAGACTTATTCCTAAGCACTCTTCTTTCTTATCTATACTCTGCACTGGTTGCTCTACAAAAGACAAATCTGGCTGAATCTCGATTGGGTTGTATTCTATCACATGATTCGAATCAGGTAAATAACGCTTCAACATCGACACATGAAACACGTTGTGGATATGTTGCATGTGAGGTGGTAACGCTAATTCGTAAGCAACCTTTCCCACACGCTTCAAAATCTCAACAGGGCCAACATAACGCGGACTCAACTTTCCTTTCTTCCTAAATCTTGATAAACCTTTCCAAGGAGAAACTTTTAATAGCACTGCTTCACCAACTTCAAATTTCATATCCTTTCTGGCAGGATCAGCATATTTGCATGTACGATCTTGAGCAGCTGTTAATCTTTTCCGAATGAGTTCTATTTTCTCCTTCGTCTGCTGGATCAATTCTGGACCCAAAATCTTTCTCTCACCAACTTCTTCCCAACATATTGGAGATCTGCATCTTTTCCCATATAAAGCTTCATAAGGCGGCATCCCAATGCTGGCATGATAGCTGTTATTATAGGAGAATTCAACTAATGGTAGATGTTCGTCCCAACTTCCTTCAAAATCTAGTGCACAAACCCTTAGCATAACCTCAATAGTCTGAATCGTTCTTTCACTTTGACCGTCTGTCTGCGGATGATACGCGATACTCATGTTCAGCTTCGTTCCGAGACAATCTTGAAAACTTCTCCAAAGTCTTGAGTTAAATCGAGGATCTCTGTCTGAAACTATGGATACTAGAACTCCATGTCGGGTCACAATTTCTTTAAGATATAACTGTACCAATTCATCCACTGAGAATCTTTCATTGATAGGAAGAAAATGCGTTGACTTTATTAATCTGTCGATAATAACCCAAATAGCATCATGATATGCCCTGGTCCTCGGTAATCCAACTACGAAATCCATTGCAATATGCTCCTACTTCCATTCTGGAATGTCCAATGGTTGTATCAGTCCACTGGGCCTTTGATGTTCTGCTTTGACTCACTGGCAAGTGTAACATTTATTTACCCATTCCGCAATTTCCTTCTTCATGTTTGGCCACCAAAAGTTTTCTCTTAAGTCTCTATACATCTTCGTACTCCCGGGATGAATTGAATATCTGGAGTTGTGAGCGTCTCGAAGAATTTCATCTTTCAGCTCGGCTACATTGGGTATCCATATTCTGGAAGAAAATCTTAATAATCCTTTATCATCCTTTTGACTCCCTATCTCTTCTCCTGTCAAACTATCTCGTTCATGGTTCATAAATTCCTCCTGACATCTTCTTATCTTCGCTAATAATTCTGGTTGAAAAGACATTGCACACAACACCTCTGTAGACATACTTGGGGTACTGATCTCTATTTCCAGCTTCTCAAATTCCTTGATCAACTCCTCGAATGAAGTTATCATATACAATCTTTCTTTTCTGCTCTGAGCGTCGACCACCACATTTGCTTTGCCTGGATGATAGTTGATGGTACAGTCGTAGTCCTTGATTAGTTCTAGCCATCTTTTCTGCCTCATGTTCAATTCCTTCTGGGTAAAGATATACTTCAAACTTTTGTGGTCCGTGTAGATCTCGTACTTTTCCCCATAAAGATAACGCCTCCAAATCTTCAATGCAAACACTATAGCTGCCAATTCAAGATCATGAATTGGATACTTTTCTTCATGTGGTTTCAACTGTCTTGAAGCGTAGGCTATCACCTTGTCATGCTGCATCAGAACACATCCCAATCCTTGTTCATCTGGCAAGACTAGTAATGAAGAAGATACTAATCTATTCTTTAATTCCTGGAAACTTTCTTCGCACTTCTCATCCCATTCAAATTTTTGATTCTTCCTGGTGAGCTTCGTCAATGGCGTATCTATCTTCGCAAAATCTTGCATAAATCTTCTATAGTAACCTGCTAATCCCATGAAACTTCGTACTTCTGTTGGTGTCTTGGGCCTCTCCCAGTTGATTATGGCTTCAATCTTCGCTGGATCCACTTTCACTCCTTTATTGCTAATCACGTGCCCCAGAAATCGTACTTCTTTTAACCAAATTTCACACTTGGAAAACTTTGCGTACAATTTCTCCTGTCGCAGTATCTCCAGAACTATCCCCAAATGCTCTGCATGCTCCTCTTCTATTTTAGAATAGATCAAGATGTCGTCTATGAACACGATCACGAATTTATCCAAATATTTCTTGAATACTCGATTCATCAGATCCATGAAAGCTGCTGGTGCGTTGGTTAATCCAAATGCCATCACTAGAAACTCATAATGCCCATATCTGGTTCTGAATGCGATCTTTGGAATATCTTCAGGCTTGATCTTCAGTTGATGATATCCGGATCTTAAATCTATTTTAGAAAACCATACAGCGCCTCTCAATTGGTCAAACAAATCATCGATCCTCGGCAACGGGTACTTGTTCTTAATAGTCAGCTTATTTAGTTCTCGATAGTCGATACACAGTCGCATACTCCCGTCCTTCTTTTTGACAAACAGTACTGGTGCGCCCCATGGGGATACACTGGGTCTTATCACTCCGTTCTCTAAAAGATCTTGCAGCTGAGTTGCCAATTCTTTCATCTCCACTGGTGCCATCCGATACGGAGCTTTAGAAACTAAATCTGTTTCGGGTGCTAGATCGATCGCAAATTCAATTTCTCTATCAGGAGGTAATCCTAGTAGATCATCTGGAAAGACATCTGGAAACTCGTTGACAACTGGAATTACTTCTAGTGCTGGAACTTCTTTGCTGGTGTCTACCACATGGGCCAAATACGCTTCACAATTCTGACGCAATAACTTTTTCACTTGAGCTATCGTTAAGAACTTCTTCTCTTGCCTATTTCCTCGAAATATCACCTTCTTCTTACTATCCAAGGTATGAAGTCTCACTTTCCTATTCTTACAATCAATCTGAGCGTTACTTTCTGACAACCAATCCATTCCTAAAATAACATCAAATTCTCCCAACTTAAAAGGTATCAAGTTGGCATTTAAATGATGTCCTCCTATCTCAAAATCACACCTCGGGCACACTCGATCGACGAAAATTTGATTCTTATTAGCTAACTCTATCATTAATGCTTGTTCTAACAACTTAACTGCGCAATGCAGTTTATCAGCAAAATCTTGAGAAATAAATGACCTGGTAGCTCCAGAATCAAATAAAACTTTAGCATCTACGGAGTTGACTGGAAGCGTACCTGCAACCACATCAGAACTTTGAACAACATCCTTCATAGTCATATTGAATGTCCTGGCCTTTGGCTGGTCCTTTGCTGGTGGTCCTTCAATCCTTGGCACATTCTGAGATGGAGCACCTGTAAGCCTTGGGGTGTTGCTCGTCGTACCTTGTGTTGGGCAATTCCTGGCGATATGTCCTAGCTTTCCACACTTATAACATCCAGTTCCCATATTCTGACCTTGAGTCTGATTCTGACACACATTAGCAAAGTGTCCCTTCCTGCCGCACTTGAAACATGTCACATTAGCATTACAATTCCCAAAGTGCTTCCTACCACAAAACTGACAATTTGGTACTGGTGGACGATTGGGCCTCTGCTGGTTTGAATTCTGAAAATGGTTGCCTTGTCATCCATTTCCTGATTGTGGTCTTCTGAATCCCACATTCCTATTATCCTGAAATTCTGACCTTTTGTTGAAACGGCCCTGAAAATTACTTGACTGCTGACCTCCTTCTGAGGTTTCCATTTTCCTTTTCTTCCCATCCTTTCCTTTCTGAAATATGTCACTCCTACTTTCGATCACCATTGCTTTCTGAACCACTGCCACATATGAAGTTAATTCAAACATGGCCACTCTGTTCTGAATCCAAAACTTCAATCCCTGTTCGAATCTTCTTGCTTTCTTTTCATCTGTATCAACCTGGTCTGGCACGAACCTTGCTAACTCAGTAAACTTAGCCTCATACTCCGCCACAGTAAGATCACCCTGGGTCAGGTTCAAGAACTTAATCTCCATTTGATTCTTCATATACCTCGGGAAATACTTCTCCAGGAACAACTCTGTGAATCTCTCCCAAGTTATAAACTCACCTCCTTCCAATGCTCGCGTGGATTCCCACCAATAGTTCGCCTCGCCCTTTAGAAAGTAGCTTACAAACTTGGTCTTCTGTTCAGTTCCAGCTCCGATTAATTCAAAAGCCTTTTCCATCTCCTTGAGCCATGTATTAGCTTCCACAGGATCAACACTTCCTTTGAACTCAGGTGGCTTCACTGCTTGAAACTGTTTAAAAGTCACTGCAGGTGGTGTTGCTGCTTGCTGCTGTTGCTGTTGCTGCTGTTGTTGCTGCTGCGTAAGATGTAGCATCTTCTGCTGCATCAGTCCCAACATCTGGACAATCGCTGGATCCATCCGACTCTCGGTACGATCCTCTCCTGAATTATTCCTTTTTTTTGGTGCCATTATTCTGGTAAGAAAACAAGCAACATATATAATAATCTGTCAAGCATTGTGTCAAATATGTAGCAATTCCTTAACATCTCAAAATTCGCAAACATTATATCTTCTCAAAATATCATAAACTTGCTACCATATTAACACCAGCGACATGATTATCACATAATCCTGCTTATTATCTTGAGAATAACAACACAAAGAAAATTTACTCAAAATTATCCAAACCTTTTTAAATCCTTGCTTGAAATCTCAACTAAACCAACAAAATAGCAGGGCAATGACACAAGGCCTAAGGCTAAACGCAAAATAAGAAACCTAAACAACTTAACTACCCCAACCAATTAACCTAAATTTAACCCTATAAGAGCTAAACTACACGCGCCTATCTTATGTGATCTTCCTATGACTCATTTATGACAATCCTAAGCCTGTTTCAGTGACCATAACCTGTAGCTCTAATACCAACCTGTGACGTCCTCCAAACCTGCGGTCTAGATTTGGGGGTCACTAGCCAATAAACCAAAATATAATAATCACAGCAGAATAATATAATAAATATGACCCCTTACATGCAACTGGATCGATCACAGGTTATAGTATGAAACAGGCACTAACATAAACCAAAAGTTATTACAAACCATAAGTCTAATTAGTTTTACAAATTATTCAAATTTTTTTATTACAAACCTCTAGACTTATTCAAGCGTCCCAAAACAATCTACCTGGAAAACACCCAACTATCTACAAGCACTTGACTTCTGATCAAACCTGGATCTCAAGCCTGTTCTGGCTTAGCTGAAAGATTAGATTGATAAACAAGTATGAGCGAAAGAAATGCTCAACAATCAATATAAAATGTGCTTGAAATGATAAACCATATTCTGGTAATAACTGAACAACAGGATAAAATCAGTAATATTTGATCAATAATAAAAGCTTCACAAGCTATCAATAATAAACAATAATTTTTAGATTGGAATCTAACTCCGACGGACGTACTATCACATGCTGATCAGCCCGTGTGATAGCACAAGGTCATGATTCATAGAAACATGTCCCCAAAACAGGAGTACTCAATTAAAAAGGCAATATACCTGCCTATGGCAAAAATGGTGTCATAGTATTTCATATAACACAAAGAAATAGCCCTCCGCTGGACCGTCCGTCCCGGTCACTTACGCATTCATCCAATCCATAAAACATTTTGATCAAAGAAGCCGAATCAAAGGACATCCTTAACCATATAACTCCCCATTTCTCATGGTCCATAGTTATCTCAACAATCGATGGCGAAATAACTAGAACAATTAGTTATTCGCTAAGCTCAATTCAATGTTTCACTATATAGAGTAATTTATAGCGAAATATATAAAATGTTTAACTATTCTGAACTTAGAATAGTTTGGAAATTGAAAGAATATAATTCATAGTCAATATCAATTGAATGATAAATGAAGATATAATATTTGCATAATATGATTCAAACTAAATGTCACTTGAACAATAAGTGAAGTTAGGGGTACTTGCCTGGTATGCTCGATAACCTCTTACTATAACTCTGCTTATAGCTGCTGGCTACTATCTCCATCTAACACTTGACTGCACTCCTTGCTACTCGATTCTATAAACAAAAGGACTCTTAATTGACATAACTAAACTCAATCGACGTAACTATACGTCTTGACATCTACCTGATCGTTTATAACTAAGCATGACATATTAAACTGTAAACAGATAGCATACATATCACGTAACACATAATCATGGCATTTGTATAACACGTAATCACATATTTCATGTAACACATAAGTTAGATCATTAAAAGATATGTCTCAGTGCTTTCAGAATGAAAATCAGGTCAATATTAGCATTTATCGATCAAATACCGACTCAAACTAATACACAAATCAAATGACATTGCAATACAAAAGAATTTAGGTCTCAAAAGTATTTTTATTAAAAGCGCAATATTTTCCTGAGTCTGTACGCGTTCGTTTCGTATTAAACGGACGAACGGTTTAATTATTATGAATAAAATAGGAAATAAATGGAATTAAATAAATTAATAATAATATTAATTGATTTTTAAATACCAAAATATAATTTTTAAAAGCCTAAAAATAATTTTTAGAAATTATTTGAATTAATTATTTATAGTTTATTTTAGTTAATTATTTATGAATTTAATTAATTAATTAAAAAGTTTGAAAATAATTAAAGAAAATAATTTTAGGAATTTAAAATAATTAAGAAAATAATTTTTAGAATTAAAAATAATAAGTAAATGATTTTTAAATATAAATTAAATGATTTTTGTAATTTAGAAAATGATTTTTAAAATAAATCATAAAAAGTAAATGCGGAAACAGATTACAGAAATGGGATTTGGGAAATAATGGATCAAAAACGGGTTATAATTAAAACCCAACTGGGTCGAGAAGGAAGATTCCCGGGTCGGGTTGAAGCCGACCGGTTTCTGGACGAACCCAGATTCCGGCGACGTCCCCGCACCTCCGGCGAACCCCCCATGCCAACAACCAGGTACAGGTACCCTCAGTTCGTTCCACTAATTGATCCCTCTCACTCCTGCGGGTCGATTTCATTCGCAACTAGCAGATTGTCAAGCCCGGAACTCGTTCGCCGGCGAACTGCCATTAAAGCCGGCGAGAGCCCGAAGCTTTTCCGGCGAAAATTATTCTCAACGATTTACTCAACCAAAAATCACGTTATAGGTATCAAAATAAAGCTTGGGATTACCACAATCATTACCAAGAATCATTAACAACAATCCTTTACCCAAAACTCTACGAAATCGAATCAAAAAAAACATAAACACAATAACTCGGGTTTAGCTAAATCCTAATCAAAAATATACAAATCATATATGAAAATGATCCTTGAAACACCTGGAACAACAATCAAGCAACCAAAACATCAAGCAATCCCTTAATAATCAAAAACGAATTCTCAAGAATAGGAACACCAAAAATTCGATTTTTATAAATGTTATACCTCAGTTCAAGATGTTGGTATCAATGGAAACCTCTCGTCGAGAGGAAGATTTTGGTTACTAGCACGTCTGATTTGGTATCCAGAATCGATCAAAAATCACGGTTGAAGTTAAGGAAGAAATTCTCACCCCCAAAGTTGTTCTTGGTGTTTATGAATTTTCTGAATTTTTATAAAATAAAATAAATAAAATGAATAAATAAAATTAGTTTCAGGTATTTATATAAATCTGAAATTATATTCCCAAAATAAATTAAGGATATTTTTATCCCTTAATTATAATAATTATGGCCCCAAAATAATAATTACGGGGAATAATTTTAAAAACGATAAAATACAAAATTAATGTCAAAATTTCCCAAAAATTGCGAATAATTTAAAAATACAAGAATAAAGGGTATTTGAAATACGAATAATTTTATAAAAATAAAAACATCGATTTTGTGGGGTTTGTCGTCCCGGTGGGGTCCCGATCCGTTGATTTTTGAAAAACGGAAACGATCCCTAAATTACCAGAAAATCCCGAAAACACGTAAAATACACTCAAACGCGCATAAAATCAAATAAAACAGGTATCTTGATAAAGACGCTGATAAATACGCGTCCCGATTGCAGATAAGTTCATATAATTGCAGTTTAAACATATTTTAATCAATGGAAAAAAAAATTATGGCCAGCACAGACGCACACATAACAACTGTAACATCTTATATCATGGCAATGATCATTTTTAATTTATAAAACATATAGTATTTATTTATTTAACATATAATATTCACATAATTTTCCCGGTTATTACAGCTAACGTCATATTCTATTTGTTGCTTGTATAACTCAATTCAAATCTCCATCTTCGATATATAATGGAGCTAACTTACTCTTTCTGGATATATACATACAAACGCCCTATGAATTCGCTATACGGGTAGCGGTGAAGCCAACTCACTTCTATTTATCCTGCCTATTTTACTATGTAGGAGGGACCAGCATAACACATCTTAATTCTCTTTTTCTTTCTAATTCTAGTAACTCGTGCTTATGAGCGTTTCCAACTGTTACTCAGTATTGAACCTCTTCCCTATATGTTTCTTCATTCAATTAACCTAATTTGTAATCGCTTCCCATCGCATTCGAGGCTCTTTAATCGTTCCCGTAATCTTCTTCTTCATCTGTAAATGATGTATTGAGACCATGGCGTATTTGATTTCTGACGTTGACTAAAGATATTTTTCCAAGTACCTTTCTAATAATTTCTCAGGTCTCATCACTTTAATCACAACTCAACAGTCTCTTACCGAAATAAAATCTATCAGTTACTCACATAACATGAATCAACCTTCATTTTATACATAGGGAGCTAAATTACCCTTCTTAGTCATATACCTTTGAACATCTTATGAACTCATCATGCCTGTAACAAGGCCAACTCATTCGCAATCGTTCTATCTATCTCATTATCTCAATAGACCAACTTAATTTATACTATTTTGCTTCTCTTTCTAATTCTAATAATTTGTGTTTATGAACCTTTCATTTTCCCTGACTGTTCTACTTTACTTCTCGCGTCTCCTTTTGTTTGGTTAGTCTAGCCTATTATCGTTTTTAATCGTATTCGAGAACCTTTAGCCGGTCTTTTGTACTTTCCATCCGTCTGCGCCCGATATACTGAGCTCATGGCGTCTGATGCTTCAAAATGTTCTAAATCTATTCAAAACTAAAAATTAAAAGAAAATCTCGACAATTGCATTTAACTCACCACTTTGTAGTATACTTCAATTTCTTTTCAATCACTATGAAGTATATTCATCGAGCGAGAATCTCTTACTATCTGAAAGGAAATATTAGTTTGGAATGGAATGAATCATAACTTTATTCAAAACCGAACTCTTGGTACTAATACTTATTTTGTTATCATATCAAATTAGATATCATTATGAACTTTGATGCTCACAACATTCCATACTGAAGTCAACATCAATTTTCTATATTAATACCACCTTTGATATCTAACAACAAAGTGAGTATCAGCATCATCTAGAAATCGGATCAAAACCTGTTCTTCAATTTCTAACTTTTCCAATTCCTTTATCTACTCCCCATCAATCTTAGTGATATTCACTCTTTCTTTTCTTCTCAAGACATCTGTCTCTGAATGGATCTTGCTTGGTTGGTAATTAACCATACTTTCGTAGCTCATAATTAATTATAACCAGAGTTCATACCTTTGAAGCTTAGAACGCAGTTGCTAATATCTCACCCTTCGCATGCATATCTTCAGGTGTTCAACTTGGTCTTTCTTAGTTCTTGAATGGGCGAGGATGTTATTAATAAACACAATTACATTATCCAATTACTCCTTATACACTATGTTCATTTAAGCTTCAGACATACAATTTCTGATAACCGATGCGTGACTTCCTACCTCCATTCTCTTTTCTCCATGATCACTTTTGTGTATAGCGCGAAGTACTCTTTATTTCATTATTCTTTCATTCCATTTTTCTGAAGTTTTCCTTCACTCAATATCTCATTTCTACTGAGTTATACGATACAGGGTTTTTGACACCAGCTCGACTCCGTATAGTAACTGATGAGAAATTCTTACCTCATTTTCTGAGGTAACCTTGGTAAATTATTCGTTAGAACCTTCGGGGCTTTGCTTTAATTCTAAAGAATTCCGATATGAGATTCATTGTAACGTTCTTCTTTAACTATTCACCACTAATACCTTGGTTTAATCTCCCCTGTTTACACACATTCTTTGAATGAAATTTCAATCTTCAATTATCGGTGCTTCACTTCATTCTCCTATTAGTTCTGACACAGCTGACGATCACAACTTGCTTATATCCTGGACTATTTTATAAAATTTCTTTATCATCCTTTTGATTCCACTTCTTTTCTTATTTATTTCTTCATTTTCATTACTTATTAACTCTTTTTAATATAAGCAATTCCTTCTTTCTAATTGTACTGATTTGATTATCATTAGATAATCCATTTTGAGGCTAATACTGGAATGAAAGCTTTCTATAATTATTCGAATTCTTGTTAACTGAGCTATCAAAATCCATTGACAGTTATTTCCTTAGTCTTACTCACATAATTGCTAATCACACAACTTTCATTTTTTTAATAACTCCAACTATTCTCTGTCGCATTTTTGGCTTCTGCACATTGAAGATATGCTTCAAATTCTTGAGGTCTATGCCCGCTGTACACCGTCTCTCCTGCATAATCAAGAGATCTTTTTCCTTCGGTTCACATGCCAACATTGTCAGTTTATATCAAATACTTGTATTCGCAAGTTCTGCGGTATTTTTGAATAATTCATAACATCGTCGTTCTATATTGGTATACCTTCAAGTCCTTCAATAAAACCTTATTGCAGATGATGACATCTCTTTGATCGTCTAACCATATCCATATTGATGTAGTTATTAATTTCTCCTTCATTTTCTTCTTTCCTTCTCTGGGCTCTTATCTCGAACCTTATTAGTTCTTGAAAATGTTCTTCGTACTTGTATGTGTAAATAACATTTTAATTCTCTTATTTACTAAAAAGGACATATTTTTGCAATTAAAGCCTCGCACACTTGCCATAACATCGCGCTGATTCCGCTAACTTCTGAATTCTACTGGTGTCCTTACTCCCTCCAAATTTCTCATTGCTTTGACTTCGGATCTGAAATCACATCAAAATTTGACTTAATCTAATTGGAATCGATTTTTATCTAACTGACCATAAGTTGGTAAAATTAACCAATTAACTCTTTTAATTGATCAATCGAACCAAGTGATGGCTAGCTAAATGAAATCAGAGACCAAATATATAAAGTCAGTTTGGCTACAGCCACTCCTTTCAGGAACCGAGATCTCAATCATTTGGAGTATTAATAGGAATATTAATAATACACAAAAGTATACTTTTGACTTTAAAGGTAGAGTATTTCTAAAAATTTGGGCAGCAACTCCTCTATATTATGGACTACCAGTCGGACTCAAGCCGACATCAACAATCAATCAACTAATCAACCATGTCAATCCACCACCATCAACCCAACTCATCATCTCATCATACTTCAAAATATAACATGCTAATGACCACATCCTCTACTAACTGACATAGCATACGTTTCATTTATTCCTTCAAACTATCCCGAAACTCTATTAATGCATATAAAATTATTCTGCTGATTCTCAAAACCTTATTCCAGGATTATTCTAGTTCATCATTAAGCTCTTTCATTCACAATTTATATCACTTATACATGTTCATAAATCCGTTCTATAGAAATCTTTTAATCATGGCTCATACTTGTATATAGATATTTTTAAGAACTTGTACTGCATCTTATACCCGATCAAACAAAACCTCTACCCTTGAGAATATGTGCTTCTTTCATTAGTTAACTTGTCTAATTTCTGATAATCAATACATGGTCTCAATTCACAATATCGTAATATATGAAAACTTATTTGGTTCTAAAGTGTTACTTCTTAAAAGATTTCACAATTAGAATCTCTTCATCTTCCTTTATGTCCTTTCATATGGAACCTTCTTCACTGGCCCAGTTATAAGTACTGAATTTACCATAACTAACTTACCTGGGTTAGGAGTCTTAACAGTTCCTTGAAGAATGCGCTTGAGATTTATCGTACTCGAGATTTCTTTGATTTTGAAATTTCATGACAAACATCTCCTCGTGATTGAAGTATGTTTCGCCTTTTACGTATTAATCGCTTGTCTGGGTCATTGTTGAGAATTCCTTTATCTACTTCTGTTGTCCTGTCAATCGATTGCCTCGTCTGGTGTACGCAACTTCACTTGCATATACAGTTTGCTAACTACTCTAATTCACGCTCATAATCTTAGACTTGAAACATATCCCGTATATAAATTTCCGCTTCTGATTTGATGTCATCGTGACAACCGCGTTATTGATATAATGATTCTTCTTGCGCGAACATGTCCACCGTTTATTGGCTTATAATTATCTTTATACTCAACAGGTAATTCCATCCGCTATACGAGGTTATTTAACTTCTTTTAGAACGCTCAAAGAGCAGACTTTACACAAGAAAAGAATTTGTGTATATGATTCTGATTGGAAAACTTTTATAAAAAATAAGAATACAAGGAAACAATCAGAAGGATCTATAAATCAATAAGTCACAATCGAAAAGGAAAGAATGAATGATGATTTAGATATGAATGAGACAACCATATTTGTACTCAAGATGGCCAGTCTTTCATACTATATGGCATACAATATATGATTAGGTGACATCCCACCAGACTCTTCGTCATTTCGACAAAGCGTCACATCATAACACTGCTTGTGTTGAGCAAAAAGAAATTTCTGAGAAGAGAAGTAATTTGAAGCATTTCTTCTGCTTTTTATTAAATCCATTTTGCCTTCACCAGCCACCGAAAACTTCATTTACCGTTGCATACCATTTTATTCGTAACTCCAACTCTGACGCTGGCATCTGATACTATCTTCGATATTTTTATCATCATCCTTGATGTCATAGTTACCACCGATTGGTGAAATTTGACGTTTTGTCCGTACATAAGGTCATATCTTCTCATTAATCTTCAGTATATCCCATAAGGTAGATATCGTTCTTTACGTGGCGCCTGAAAACTGATAAGAAACTTCTCGCAATGATGATGCCTTTGAAATTCGCAATGTTGGCTCTTCATTAGCTTTAATCGACTTGTTACCTCCATCATGAAGCTTGATCTACTACGCTATTATAGATTGGCTCATACTAGAACTTTCCTATCTTCCTAAAATTCTCACAAAATTCAATCGCATTTTCCTTTAAGATCATATGAAAAGCAGGGTAACTTTACTCAATCTCCGTCGAGCTGTCGATTCCTCATATCTATAGGATCTAGGAACTCAATATATCCCTAGCGTTAATATGCTCACCTTTTACTTCTCTTAACAATGTCCTTTCTTACTAATACATATCGGATATGTTATTCTTAATGCACACTCAACTCAAACTCATAATGAGTATACCTAGGATCTTTCTTATCTTATACCACCTGTCAATCCTATCTGACTTCCACCTATTCTCATTTCAGGGACCAATAACCTGTAGCTCTGATACCAACTGTAACACCCCCCAAATCCGGGCTCAGGATTGGGTGTCACTACACAACTTTAAATCATAAAAACCTGTATATTAAAATAAATATACAGACAACCCCTCATTATTTAGGATCGCTTACAGGTTATGGTATGAAACAAGAATCTAACCTTATAAAATTACATTATCTAAATACAATTTCATTACCTCATTACTAATTTCCTTGTATTGATCACTCTGACACCTCCAAAATTCTTCAGCTGGTGTCTCGCCACTTTTGCTGTCTATTAAAAGCTATTCACTTTCGTCCTTGTTTGATACTAAAAGAAATAAGAGTTCACAAGAAATAGTGAGCCAAAAATGCCCAGCAAGTATCATAAATGGTTTCCAGGTATCAGATTAAAGAAACTCCCGGAAACGATTGTTGAATGATTTCAAAACATTTTTATACATTAAGAACAGTTGAGTGAAAAAACGTCGGCCCTCATTGCCTTTAGTCATAAATCACATTTTTCCGTAAAGAACAGTGAATGTTTCAATATTTCATCCCTTTAAATCAAATCTTTATTTGATTTTGTAATTGTGAACTGTTCAAGAAGGAATGCCGTTAATGGCGATCAACAATAAATTAGACTGGACACTAGAAACCAACATATGCACTATAACTTGCTGATCAGTCAGGAGATAGTGCAGATCTATACCCAACTGCATAGACCCAACCAACATATGGGGTACCCTGGTAACTATGGCCTAATAATCAAGGAACCAGCCATCTCTGGCCCTTAGGGTCCAGCTCATCATTGTCCCTCATTGTCACCATCCAGTCCGTGGAGTATTTTGATGTCAAATCATTTTGATTTCAAAACATCCCGATTCAGGGTTCGCAAATAACCCGAACGAATGGGTACTTGCTCAAGAGATCAATCAATAATCAAGGAACAAGATCAAAAAGGCACTGGAATAAATAAGAGTAATTGCAGCAAAATATAAAAATATTTAACTATTCTAAACTTAGAATAAGAACGAAGAAATAATTGCAGTATTTTAGAAGGACGGTTAGGAATACTTGCCTCAATTGATAATCCTATGATCTTTCACTAGCTGTCATATCACTTTGTTCTGTTGCATCTGTATTTCCCTTGACAGGCTACTTGACCTTTCTTATTATTTACCCTTTTAGGTTTATCTTTATTATGAATCCACTCGTTTCATTACTACACACAATCAGACTTTACTTCTACAATCTCTGTCTAGCTTTGAATGTCTCGCACTAGGCGTATTTATCATAAATAATACTATTCAATGAACTGACAATATATATAATTGCCTAGTCTATACACTTATCCCTATCGTCTACCCATCCGATAATAACAGATAAGGATCAAATCTCATTCAGATAACGTTTAAAAAACATGTTGACTCACAATTCATATAACACGTATACATAAGTCACATAATCTTGTTATTCATATAACACGTAGTCACATAATTCATGCAGCATATAAGTTGAATCGTCAAAAGATAGATCTCGATGCATCTAGAATTCAAATCGGGTCAAAAAGAGTATTTTATTGATCAATAATCGACTCAAATGATTCATAAAACAAATGACCTTTAGATACAAAAGAATCTAGGTCTCAAAATATTTTTAATAGAAGCAAAATATTTTTCTGAGTCTAGAGGCGTTCGTTTCTTATTAAACGGACGAACGGTTGATTTATTATGAATTTTTGATCATTTTTCGGAATTAAAACGGGTCTCTGAATCATTTTATAATTAAATAATAGGGGTCGAACACCCGAATCTAACTTTCAAATAATTTTATAATAATTATTGAGCCTTGAAAATAATTTAAAATAATATTTTACAGCTCGAAACTATTTTTCAGAATTTTTAAATTAAAATAAATAATTAAATCCAATTAAATAATCAATTAAAATTAAATAATAACTAATTAAATTAATTAATCAATAACTTTCGTTGTACGAATACCATTCTACCAAGCATCCACAATTGAGATAGAAGTTGAATAGGCATGAATTATGTTGAGGCCCTATATGTCTACAGAATTTGACAACATAACGATTTAAGTGCAAGTTATTCATTATGATTACACAGGGCAAGTAAAACGCTTAGAGTTACTCACTAATCATGCATACAATACATGAACCTATGCTAGCATGGCAAGTTCTAAATCTCAAGATTCACTATCGCTTCACAAGAGATTAACACGCTATCTTATATGTTCGCGATGTACATAAGACGAATAAGCACAACCTATGCTAGATATCATATAATCACCACATACCAAGGTATTAAACAACTAACTAAAGAAATCCATAGTAAATCTGCTATGACCCCATGATCACGATTAGCTCATGATAGAACTCATCGTCATCATGGGTTCATATAAAAACATGATATAAACACAACGATATAAACTAATAAAAATACTTAATAAAAACAGAGTACGTGACAAGAGTATTAAGGTTCAAAGAGTAAAGAAAACTAGCATCCACTGTTACAATGAATTAAAAGAATCACAAGATAAACGTATGCTTCCTCTTCTTCGTTGTTGCATGCTAAAACGGTCTTCTTGATCTTCTCTCCTTGTTACTTGTTTCTTGCTTGTCGTGAAAACGTCTCCCAATTAGGTTTATATAAGAGTCCACAAGAAACAGCACCGTTAGAAACCCAATAGAACTCGAATTATAAAATCCAGAATTAAAATTCCCGCACCCAGGCGGCCGCCTCCTGTCTCCAAGCGGGCGTGTGACGGCCTCAACCCAGGGGTCAGGAGTTGACGTCACTAAACACCATCACCAAAAATATAAACAACATAATTATTATTAGAATATACTAACTTGACCCCAAACCAAGATCCGATCCAGGTTCAAGTATAATTCAGGTTCTCATTATTACAAACTCTTTATTCACTATCTAAGACACACTACTTTATTCAGCAACTCTTCAGACCTCATGGTCTGATACAAACTACCTCAGAGGAGCCAGGTCCAGTAGGGGCGGGAACTCGGGTCGGTCTGACTGATCTTCTAGGCATCTGCGCAATGCACATAACAGTTTACAAGGGTGAGCATAATCGCTCAGCAGTACCAAATATAAATAACAGATTAAAACAGTAATGTAACAATAATGGGAACAGAGCTGTAATCATGATATCAACATTTCATAATGATAATCAAAGTAACTGGATATCACTAATAGCATGCTTTGTGAAAACAACATTATAGTGTGCTGCGTAATACCAGAGTCCAATTTTAGCATGCTAATCATTTTATAAAACCGCTGTATCAATCAATCATGCTTTCATATAATTCACAAATCCCAATCAGATACATAGCGGATATGTGAAGACAACTGATCAGGCTATCAACACCAGACGGCTCTAACTGCCATCCCATTTACCTGTTCAGGAACTCAGAGACTAGCTAGGTCTCTGACCTGCTGGACTAATCGGTTTAATAATGCGCGCAACCGAATTAGCCTCTTACGCCACCTCAATAGGCCTACTCTGGCCCCAATGTATCCCATATCTAACCGTTTTATCCAGTTTTCAAAACACTTGTACCTATCTCCTTTCAAAACCATTTATTTAACCAGCACACATATAAAAATCCAGTTCACAAATCATTTCATTCGAGATAGGTACCTTTCGAAGTTACTTTTCCCCAAAACAATTCGAAAACAGTGATTTATAACTACAGGGGATACGTAACTTAAAACGTTTCTGTTCCATTACAAGAATAAAACATTTAGCTATTCATATACACTGAACCATAAAAGAATGGTCAGGGGTACTTGCCTTGCAATGCTTTACAAACCCTAATAGCTTTCACGCTGACTTTGATCCTGGAACAACTCGACTGGGATCTACAATTACAGAATACCCTAATTAGTTATACCGACATGCTTGATATCCTCAAATCCTAATAACCCAAATCCGACAACCCGACTCGTATTATTATTATACACATAAACATGTAATCACATCTCTCGAGCATAAATAGGGATAACACATAACACATAATTATGTACGATTATAAATATATTTTTTTTAGAAAATTTTGGCAGCAACTTCTTTATTTATAAGACTACCCGTCGATTATAATCGACGTCAACAATTCTCAACAATTCACAATATTATTCTGTACAACCCAACACCAATAAAAATTTTACTATTTAAATCCAAACATATTTTACATAATTATTTTATTTACTTAAACTTTTATTACACTTCCAAATATTAGAAATAAAATAAAAATACACGAGTCGTTATATTCCTCCCCCCTTAAAAAGATTCTGTCCCCGGAATCTAATTTAACTAAACAAATGAGGATATTTATCAAGCATTTCTGACTCCAATTCCCAAGTAGACTCTTCTACTCGAGGATTTCTCCACAAAACTTTTACTATAGGAATCGATTTATTCCTAAGGACTCGTTCTTTACGGTCTAAAATTTGGACCGGTTGTTCCACATAAGACAAATCTGGTTGAAGCTCAATCGGTTCGTATTCTATGACTTGATTCGAATTAGGGACATAGGGCTTCAACATAGACACGTGGAACACATTATGAATGTGTTGCCACTGCGGGGGTAACGCTATCTCATAAGCAACCTTTCCTACTTTCTCCAAAACCTCAAAGGGTCCTATGAATCTAGGGCTAAGTTTACCCTTCTGACCAAATCGTACTAACCCTTTCCAAGGCGATATTTTTAGTAACACCAAATCTCCTATCTCAAAGTCCATGTCTTTTCTATGCAAATCTGTGTATTTTCTTTGTCTATCTTGAGCTGCTTCCAATCTTTTCCGAATCAACACTATGGCATCTCTAGTTTGCTGAACCAACTCAGGGCCTAGCACTTTCTTTTCTCCTACCTCATCACAGTACAAAGGTGATCTACACTTTCGTCCATATAAAGCTTCATAAGGTGGCATCCCTATACTGTCATGGTAGCTGTTATTATACGAGAACTCAATTAAAGGTAGGTGTTCATCCCAATTACCCTTAAAATCTAGAACACAGACTCTCAACATATCCTCTATGGTCTGAATCATCCTCTCACTTTGGCCATCCGTCTGAGGACGATAGGCGGTGCTCATATTCAATTTCATTCCTAGGCACTCTTGGAATTTAGTCCAAAACCTAGAATTAAATCTAGGGTCTCGATCCGACACTATAGAAATAGGAACTCCATGTTTGGTAACTATCTCATCGAAGTATAACTTCACTAGCCTTTCCAACGGATACCTTTCATTAATCAGAAGAAAATGCGCCGACTTAGTCAATCTATCAATGATTACCCAAATAGCATCATGATTCGCTCTCGTCTTTGGTAGTCCCACTACAAAATCCATAGCAATGTCTTCCCATTTCCATTGGGGAATCTCCAAAGGTTGTAACAATCCACTCGGTCGTTGATGCTCTGCTTTCACCGTCTGACACACGTGACATTTACTTACCCAATTGGCAATATCTTTCTTCATTCCTGGCCACCAAAAATTTCTTTTCAAATCCTGATACATCTTGGTACTACCAGGGTGGATAGAAAACCTAGAGTTATGTGTTTCCTGCAATACCTCATTCTTCAACTATGTTACATCAGGAATCCAAACTCTGGACAAAAACCTATACAAATCTTGACTATCTTTTTGAGTACACAACTCTTCTCTTGTCAAAGTATCCAACTCTTGTTCCATAACTCCTTCCTGACATCTTCTAATCTTTTTCATCAAGGTCGGCTGGAAAGTAATTTCGTATAGTTGCTCTTGACTTCCGTTAGATCTTCAAACTTCAATTTCCATTCTTTCTAAGTCTCGTGCCAACTCTTCTGCAATCTTAATCATATTCAGCCTTTCCTTTCTACTTAAGGCATCAGCCACTACATTGTCTTTACCTGGGTGATAATTAATTGAACAATCATAGTCCTTAATCAACTCCAACCACCTTCTCTGTCTCATGTTCAGATCTTTCTGCGTGAATATGTACTTCAAGCTCTTATGATCGGTGTAAATATCACATTTCTCTCCATACAAATAGTGACGCCATAACTTTAAAACAAATACTATAGCCGCCAATTCAAGGTCATGAACTGGATATTTTTGTTCATGAGGCTTTAGTTGTCTGGAGGCATACGCAATCACTTTGTCATGCTGCATTAACACACATCCCAATCCTTTCAGAGAAGCATCACTATAAATTACAAAGTTTCCCGTCTCATCTGGCAATGCTAACACTGGAGCCGTCACTAGTCTTCGTTTTAACTCCTGGAAACTCTCTTCACACTTTTCCGTCCAAACGAACTTCTCATTCTTCCTGGTCAACTTGGTTAGTGGGGATGCAATCTTCGAGAAATCTTTCACAAACCTTCGATAATATCCTGCTAATCCAAGAAAACTTCTTATTTCCGTTGGTGTCTTCGGTTGCTCCCATTTTGATACGACTTCAATCTTTACCGGGTCTACTTTGATACCTTCTTTACTTATTACGTGACCAAGGAACTTTACTTCCGTCAGCCAAAACTCATACTTAGAAAACTTAGCATACAATTGCTTTTCTCTTAACTTTTGAAGGGCAATCTGCAGATGCACACGAAAGCTGCTGGCGCATTCGTCAATCCAAACGACATTACTAGAAACTCGTAATGGCCATACCTTGTTCGAAATGCAGTCTTGGGGATATCCTCGGGCTTTATCTTCAATTGGTGGTAGCCAGATCTTAAATCAATCTTTGAGAAGTAATATGCGCCTTTAAGCTGATCAAATAAATCGTCGATTCCTGGCAAGGGATACTTATTCTTAATTGTCAACTTGTTCAACTCTCTATAATCAATGCACAATCTCATACTTCCATCCTTTTTCTTCACAAATAACACTGGAGCACCCCATGGGGAAACACTGGGTCGAATAACTCCTTTATCCAATAATTCCTGAAGTTGCTTAGCCAATTCTTTCATTTCCATCGAGGCCATTCTATATGGAGCCTTAGAAACTGGTTCAGCTCCAGGTACCAAATCAATGGAAAACTCTATCTCACGATCAGGTGGCAATCCTGGTAATTCTTCTGGAAAAATGTCAGGGAATTCTCTTACTATAGGGATTTTATCCAAAATAGGGGTCTCTTTCTTCGTATCCACAACATGAGCCAAGTACGCTTCACATCCTTGTCTCAACAATCTTCTTGCTTGCATCACTGAGATAATCTTTCTATCTTGCCTCTGCCCTTGATAACTGATCCTTCTATTATCTGAGGTGTACATAACAACTCTCTTTTTCTTACAATCAATATTTGCCCTATATCGAGACAACCAATCCATACCTAAAATAACATCAAAGTCTCCCAACTCGAAGGGTATTAAGTCAACAGGGAACATATACCCCGAAATCTCTAGGGAAAAACTAGGACAAAATTGTTTTACAGGTACTTTATCTTTATTTGCCACTTCTATAGTTAAGGGTTCATCTAAGTCTTCTAGCATCAATTGCATTTTATTCACACAATTCACATATATAAAAGATTTGGACGCTCCCGAATCAAACAAAATGTTAACAGGTACGGAATTAAGAATAAGCGTACCTACCACCATATCAGAGTCATGAACTGGATACTTCTGGATCATCTTAAAAGTTCTAGCTCTCGCAGTACTGGTTGCTGGTCCTTGGGACACACTCTTTCCAACATTACCTTGAGTCACTGACTTGCAATTCCTAGCTATGTGTCCCACTTTGCCGCAACTAAAACAAGTAACTCCTTGAATCTCAGACTTACACTCCGTGGAATAGTGACCTTCTGGTTCATACTTAAAACAATTAACATTCTCTCGGCACTGTCCACTGTGCTTTTTCCCCACACGTCTTACAATCAACTACTGGCTTACTCATCCTCGTCGGGGCAGAGTTAACTGATGTTGTACCGGGCTTAACTTGGGGAAAGTTCTGCCCTTTAAACTTTTTATTCTTATTCTTGCCAAACGAACGCTGGAACTTTCGACTTACTATTCCTGATTCTGACTTTACAGGTCCACTTTCAAATTTCCTTTTCTTTTCACCCTGCTCCTTTGCAGCTAACTTCTGATCACTCTCTATCACCAGGGCAGCCTGAACTACCGAAGTATATGTCTTGAGTTGTAAGGCTACAACTCCACTTCTTATTTCTGGCTTCAACCCTTGTTGAAACCGCTTCGCTCGTTGGGCTTCTGAACTCACATATTCCGGTGCTATACGGGCCAACTCCGTAAACTTTGCTTCATATTCCGTAACACTCCTATTTCCTTGTTTCAACTCCAAAATTTCCATCTCCATTTGACTTTGGAGACAGGCTGGAAAGTATTTTTCCAAAAACAATTCTGTGAATCTGGCCCAGGGAACTGGACCTTCTCCTTCTAGGGCTCGCGTAGATTCCCACCAATAATTCGAATTATTCCTCAGAAAATAACTAGCATAATTAGTCTTTAAATCCTCACTCACCTTAGTGAGCACAAACGCCTTTTCCATTTCCTTTAACCATATCCTGGCAGCAACAGGATCTACCTCTCCTTTAAACTCTGGGGGCTTCACTGCTTGAAAAGACTTAAAACTAACACCTTGATTTGCCCCTCTCATCTTATGCTGCTGTTGGATTTGTAGTTGCTACTGTTGGATTTGCTGTTGTTGTTGCTGTATGAGCTGTTGTTGCTGTTGTTGTTGCTGTTGCAATTGTTGCTGCTGTTGCTGGAATTGTTGTTGCTGTTGGGCCAGCTGTATAGTCTGCTGACACAACAAGTTCATCAAATCACTCATGGAAGGATCCCCTGCAGATCCGTTATTGGGCTGAAATTTTTTTCTTTGGTGGTATCTCCTGAAACATGATAGTCATATATAAGAAAATGGATTGCTCCAGCAGTTTATATGTATACATCAGGAGAGCGTTGCCACTAAGACAATATTCTCATCCCCCATTATAATTAGATCCGTCCTGAGTGAATGATTATAATCTAAAAATGCCAGCAACAGAAACAACAATAATAATAACAACAATAATAGCAACACACAATATATAAAAACTGAACAATAATATAAAGCAGCTGAAATACAGTAACCAACAGAATCCAACTAGTACAACTGAAAATCCAAATACAAAGAACCATCCGAATACACGCCAAAATTGGCTGTCATAACAGCCTCGCCTACTACAAACTATCACAACATAATGTACATATACAAAGTAAAAAACTACAGAACTCCTAGAAGTCAACTCTGAGCTCTGCATCCCCCTACTGCAGCTCTATCTAGTCTCTACCACTGCCACCAATGGAACCTAGCTCAAACACTAGCCAGTTCACTAGGTCCTGATACTGCACCGCTCTGAACTCTGAGCTAATGAAATGGTCAATAGATCTAGCCCTCTCTACAGCCATCTGGGTCAATGCTCTCACACGGGCTCGCACCTCAGGGGAAGGGGCAGAAATACCCTAAAATGGTGCAATAGGTACCTGGTCCAACTGGGCAACAAACTCTGGACTCTAATCTCTGATAAAGGAAGTATTCACCACCCTATGCACATGATAAGGGATCGGTGAAGAAATACCACTAGGGGCCACAGGAGGTGCCGGAGGTCTCATCATGGAAGAACTGGGACCGCAACCGGGAGGGAAATCCCTGACAGCAGACACAGACCTACGTACCCAACGGGGATGAGGACCAGATCCAGGGATATCTCGATGCACAAAAGAAGGGACTAGTGGAGGAGGCATAAGGGTCTCCTCGGCAACAGCATCAAGGGGTTTCTCCGAATCTGAGCTATCCAAATCAGAAGCCCGAGATGGAGAACTCGAAATCGCAATAGGCCACTGCCAACATAATAAATATACAGGCAAGACACAACCAGGTCCAGGCAATTCTATCAAAACATTTAATAGATGCCAGGGTAACGTCGTCAGAACCCTCGACTGACTCTAAAGGTTTGCTCCTCTATATGAGTTGCTGACTCACACTTAAAGACTCACGTTATCACCTACTTGACATAATCCCTAACCTGAATCAGGGACTTGAACCTGTAGCTCTGATACCAACTGTGACGGCCTCAACCCCGGGGTCAAGAGTTGACGTCACTAAACACCATTACCAAAAATATAAACAACAGAATTATTATTAGAATATACTAACTTGACCCCAAACCAAGATCCGATCCAGGTTCAAGTATAATTTAGGTTCTCATTATTACAAACTCTTTATCACTATCTAAGACACACTACTTTATTCAGCAACTCTTTAGACCTCATGGTCTGATACAAACTACCTCAGAGGAGCCAGGTCCAGTAGGGGCGAGAACACGGGTCGGTCTGACTGATCTTCTAGGCATCTGCGCAATGCACATAACAGTTTGCAAGGGTGAGCATAATCGCTCAGCAGTACCAAATATGAATAATAGATTAAAACATTAATGTAACAATAATGGGAACAGAGCTGTAATCATGATATCAACATTTCATAATGATAATCAAAGTAACTGGATATCACTAATTAGCATGCTTTGGAAAACAACATTATAGTGTGCTGCGTAATACCAGAGTCCAATTTTAGCATGCTAATCATTTTATAAAACCGCTATATCAATCAATCATGCTTTCATATAATTCACAAATCCCAATCAGATGCATAGCGAATATGTGAAGACAACTGATCAGGCTATCAACACCAGACGGCTCTAACTGCCATCCCATTTACCTGTTCCGGAACTCAAAGACTAGCTAGGTCTCTGACCTGCTGGACTAATCGGTTTTATAATGCGCGCAACCGAATTAGCCTCTTACGCCACCTCAATAGGCCTACTCTGGCCCCAATATATCCCATATCTGACCGTTTTATCCAGTTTTCAAAACACTTGTACCTATCTCCTTTCAAAACCATTTATTTAACCAGCACACATATAAAAATCCAGTTCGCAAATCATTTCATTCGAGATAGGTACCTTTCAAAGTTACTTTTCCCTAAAACAATTCGAAAATAGTGATTTATAACTACAGGGGATATGTAACTTAAAACGTTGTTGTTCCATTACAAGAATAAAACATTTAGCTATTCATATACACTGAACCATAAAAGAATGGTCAGGGGTACTTGCCTTGCAACGCTTTACAAACCCTAATAGCTTTCACGCTGACTTTGATCCTGGAACAACTCGACTGGGATCTACAATTACAGAATACCCTAATTAGTTATACTGACATGCTTGATATCCTCAAATCCTAATAACCCAAATCGACAACCCGACTCATATTATTATTATACACATAAACATGTAATCACATCTCTCGAGCATAAATAGGGATAACACATAACACATAATTATGTACGATTATAAATATATTTTTTTTAGAAAATTTTGGCAGCAACTTCTTTATTTATAAGACTACCCGTCGATTATAATCGACGTCAACAATTCTCAACAATTCACAACATTATTCCGTACAACCCAACACCAATAAAAATTTTACTATTTAAATCCAAACATATTTTACATAATTATTTTATTTACTTAAACTTTTATTACACTTCCAAATATTAGAAATAAAATAAAAATACACGAGTCATTATAGGGCGCCTCCTGGAAGGCGGTCACCTGCTCCTTCCATGCGGGCTCCTACAACCTTTCTGGAAAAATAATATTTTTGCTTCTAATTTTGCTGATTTCTTCGCACAACTCCACATAACTGATCCCAAGCACTTCCCTAGGCTTATTTTGATGAATTCTCCCTACCTAAGCAAGTTATACCCTGAAATGCAAAAACACTAGAAAAATGCATCAAATACACAAAATACTTGATTTCAAGATATCAATTCAAGCTATTATAAGATGCTCTAAGTGGTATAAAATGCCACTTATCATTCATATCGAGGGCTAGGATGCGTATTGATGCAGCCCGGTAAGGTAATCGCATATGCTTCTAGATAATTGAAACCTCATGAACAGAAATATCCTACGCATGATCTGGAATTAACATCAATCATGTTTGCACTGAAACTGTGGACACACTATCTTTATGGAGAGAAATGTGAAATTTACACGGATCATATGAGTTTAAAGTATATTTCTACGCATAAGAAACTTAACATGAGACAACGGCGATGGGTAGAGTAAATTAAAGACTATGGTGTTACAATTAGCTATCATCCAGGAAAAGCGAACGTCGTGGCAGATGCATTAATCCGGAAAGAAAGATTAAATATATTGACTTCTTCAGAAGAATTAGTCAGAAAATTCGAAAAGTTGGAAATTGAGATTCGTACTTCAAATGAATCCACCGAAGTTATTCATGCAATGACATTCCAGCTACAATTATTTGAAAAAAAATTGAAAATGCCAGGAGAAAGTGATGAGTCAAGACGACGACAACTTAACTGGAGAAGAAATCACAACTCAAAAAGATAATGAGGGAGTTTTACGCTTTTCATCAAGAATCTCGATACCTAATGTGCTAGAACTAAAAGAAGAGATATTAGGAGACGCTCACAACTCAAGATATTCCATACATCCCGGAAACATAAAATGTATCGAGATCTGAAAGAAAACTTTTGGTGGCCAAATATGAAAAGAAATAGCAGAATGTATAAGTAAATGCTACACATGCCAACGAGTCAAAGCAGAACATCAACGTCCAAACGGATTACTACAACCACTGGATATTCCAAAATGGAAATGGGAACATTTAGCGATGGATTTTGTGGTAGGAATTCCAAAGACCAGAGCGAATCATGACGCAATTTGAGTGATTATCGACAGACTAACGAAGTCAGCACATTTTCTACCAATCAATGAAAGATTTTCACTCGACAAGTTAGTACACTTATATCTCAAGGAGATAGTGATGCGACTAGAGTTTCAGTATCTATTATATCTGATCGAGATCCACGTATTAATTCAAGATTTTGGAGATAATTTCAAGAATGCCTTGGAACCAAATTAAATATGAGTACCTCTTATCATCCGCAAATAGACGGACAAAATGAAAGAACTATCCAAACAATTGAAGACATGTTATGAGTCTGCGCGATTGATTTTGAAGGTAGTTGGGATGAGCATTTACCGCTAGTAAAATTTTCTTATAACAACAGCTATCATGCAAGCATTGGAATGCCACCTTATGAAGCTCTATACGGAAGAAAATGCAGATCACCTGTGTATTGGGATGAAATTGGAGAACGCAAAATTTTGGGTCCAAAATTGATTTAGCAAACCAAGGAGAAGATAGAACTTATCCGAAAGCGATTCGAAGCAGCGCAGCATTGTCAGCGTAAATATGCAGACCAAGCCAGGAAAGATATAGACTACCAAGAAGGAAAGCATGTATTACTCAAGATATCGCCATGGAAATGATTAACCAGATTTGGAACCAAGGGTAAATTGAAGCCACGATATGTTGGTCCATTTGAAATCTTGAAGAAAGTCGAGAAGGTTGCGTACGAGTTAGATTTACCACCCAACATGCAGCATATCCATAATGTGTTTCACGTGTCGATGCTTATGAGATATAATCCTGATTCTAGACATGTAATAGAATATGAGCCGATAGAAATTCAACCTGATTTGTCTTATATAGAAAAACCAATAAAATTCTAGATCGGCAAGAGGGAGTATTGAGAAATAAGTCGGTACCTTTAGTACGAGTTTTGTGGAGAAATCCTATGGTTGAAGAGTCAACCTGGGAACTTAAAAGTTAAATGTTAGAAAAGTATCCCCAGTTATTTTCTTAGTGAGATTCTGAGGATAGAATCCTATTAAAGGGGGAAGAATGTAACGACAGGGAAATTACGCTTGTATTATATCATAATAAAGATAAATTATGTGTCTTATTATGCCATTTATGTGTAATTAGTTATAAAACTCTAATGGTTACGTGCTATATGTATTCTGTATTGTCCGGGTATTTTCAGGGTATTTTTCAGATATTTTATTTCATATTTAAAGCCTTTGTATCAAAAGTTATACGGCCTGAAATATGTTTTAATAACTAATATTTCAAATAAAATAATTGGCCTTATTTTTCTTAGAACGGCTTGTACCATCCCATTATTCTGAAGATCTAGATATTTTATAAATTTTCTCATTTCACGAAAAATGACTTTTCCGGGCCCCATTGGGTGTTACAAACCCCAAAAAAACCACATTTTTATTTTTATAAAATTATAGGACTTTCATTTATAGCATTTATTTTCATTTTTGAATTATTCACAATTTTTGAGAATTTTTGGCATATATATTGTATACATAAAATATTTAAAAATTAAAATTTAATACTCAAAAATTATAAAATTAGGGGCCAATTAATTTTAAAAGATGTATAATTATGGCCTTAATTTTAATTAGGAGTATTATTTTACCTACTATAAATATCCTAATTTTTATTTAATTATTATTAATTAATTATTAAAAATCAGAAAAATTATCAAAATTCTCTGAAATTGGGTCGGGTTTGTCAGAATCGGGTAGAAGGTCGACCGGTGATTTTGATCGATTCTCTGCACCAAATCAAGTGATTCAAGTACTCAAATCAAAGGTTTTGATATGTTATTTCTGTATTTACCATCAATTTCATATTTTAATTCGTATATTTTGATTTTCGATTTCTAGGGTTTATGTTCAAATTGGGTCTTTTTTATTCTAGGATTATTAGGATAATTTGATGATTGATGTAGCTTTATATGATGATTTCTGATCGATTCATGGTATTTAAATGAACAAACGATTCTTGAATAAGTATATTCGATTATTAGGGTTTATGTTTAATTTCGAATTATACGTTTTTGATTTTGAGAAAGCTGAGGTATGTAGGGTGTTCAGGCTTTGATTCTCTGATGAACAAGCTTTGATTTGAGCTATTAATATCAAAGTTTCATGCACGAATGAAGAAAATCGATACTTGGTCGGAGTTTATGCCGATTTGATCGGAGATTGATATTCAGGGATGATTCCGGTGATTGAACGGTGTGTTTGTGTCGTTGAAGTGATTGCAATCAACCCCAGTCAAGAAACAGACCAAACAATATCGATTTTAGCCTAAAAATGGGCCACCGGAATCTGTTCCGGTGACCAGATTCTGGGCAAAATCCGGCGTGTTCTTCACGACCCAGATTTTGACCCGTTTGACTAGTGTATTGACCCGCGTTTGATCCGTTTTTGCCAGAGATGGTTTTCTGACACATGTTTCTGGAATTTTATTTTTATTTTGTTTTTATTAAATTATAAAATCAGTTTTTATTTATTTTATAAATTGATTAATTAATTATTTAATTAATTGATTTATATTATACATAATTCTGAAATATTTTCTAAAAATCAGAATTACTTATTTCTTTAATTATTTATTTACTATTTATTAATTATTTAAAGATGATTAATTATCTTGATAATTAATCAAATTATTTTTAATAAATCATAATAAATTAATTTAAATTCCAAAAATTATGGAAAAATTATTTTTAATTCTGATTTTTCCCAAATAAATATTTAAAAATATTTTTAGGGTTCAATAATTATTTATAATTATTTATATTGAATAATAAATTGATTTATCTGAATTTATCGAATAATAACTGAACCGTTTATCCGATTTGAGCGAAACGAAAGCCCTTTGACTCAGAAAATGATCTGTTTTCAATAAAAATAGTATTGAAACTTAATTTCTTTCAGAAAATAGTTGACTTTCGATATTTATTTAATCATAAGCCTTATTGCGTATAGAAACGAGTCCAATAAATCCTAAAAAATAGGAAACGAGTCAGATATTGTTCAGTTATGCAAATAGTGAGTCGATTTCGATTCTAAAAATTATTTTAAGCCTAGAATGACTATGTGAACTTGTGTGTTATGTGAATTATGTTGTTAATCGAGTCTTATTTGTGAATAATTAATGTACGGGTTAGTAATACGCGTATGGGTAGACGATAAAGGCTATGTGAAGTCGGTTTGAGATGCAATTGAGATACATGATGACTAAATAAGTCTATTTCGGTGATAGAATCAAAGCCAACAAGGCGAGTCAAGCCGGTGATAGAAGACGGTGAAGTACTTGGAGTATATCACATGAAACACAAGTTTTTCCCCTATTTTAAATTCATAATAGTGAATTACTTTCAGATTTTTATCTCAATTACACACTGATAATCTTTGTTCATAATCACTGAAACACAATTATCATGCCTTTGTTCATATTTTATTTTGATTCCTGATTTCTCCTACTTCATTGAATCCTCTATTCATATTCCAATAGTTATATGTATATACATATATCTTGATATATTCTGATATTGGGATATATCAAAGCATACCGATTGTCCTGGTTACTCCTCTATGGACTAGATGGTGACGATTGGGATCAGGTATATACTTGATCCTAAGGGCCGGGAATTAACCGGATCCTTGTGATGGGCGGTAGAGCTTGGGTACCTGAATGGATCTATATATTGAGGTATGGATCTGCACTGTATCCTAGTTGATCAGCAGGATATAGGTGCGAACTTGTGTCCAATTTTGTTCGTTTGATATTCGCTGATAGTGGCCTTCGTTCTTTCTCACGAGGTTATATCTTTGCAGATGTAACCAGATTACCGGTTCATTTAGCTTATTATAACACTGTTTATATATTACAGACTTGTTGAGCAACTTATGGCTCACCCTCTGTTTGTTGTTAATCACCTTATTGTTTTCAGCTAAGAAGGAAAATGAAACCTATCAGGACTCGAGTGGTAAAGAAACGAGTCAAGCCGCGGGACCCTCTCATACCAAAGGTGTTGATCCTAATTCAGGAGGAAAGCTTTGAGTTTCCTGACCAAGTGTGGTGTAGATAGTTCATGTGTGTGTTTGAATAGTAAAGGAAAGTTGTAGTTAAAACTTGTTTGATATTGGTTTGTAATAAAGAGAGTTTGTAAGATTTTAAATTGGGTTTGTAATAAAGTTAGATTGTGGTTTTTGTTTTCATACTTCAACCTAAAAAGACCCTGGTTAGTGTTGTTTAATTATTATATAGGTTGTACAGGTTTGGTGATTAGCTAGTAACCTCTATACTTATACCCAGGGTCTGGAGGGAGTTACATCAAGCCTTGCTATTGGTGCATATGTTTCATCATAATTCTTACCCTCTTCTTGAGAGTAACCTTTAGCTACCAGTCTGGCCTTGTTTCTCGTTACAATGCCATCTTCATCTAACTTGTTTCTGAATACTCATTTGTGCCAATTACTGATTTTTCTTTTGGTCGGGGTACCAGCTTCCATACCTTCTACCTCTCAAACTGATTGAGTTCTTCTTGCATATCAATAACCCAATATGGATCTTCAAGTGCCTCATCCACTTTATTAGGTTCCATTTCTAAGAGAAACCCGGAAAACTGACATTCCTTCTATGTGGCATATCTAGTTCTCACTCCTGTGTCAGGATCACCAATGATCAGTTCAAAGGGATGGTCTATATTCCAAACTCTTTGTCTAGGCAGATAAGATCTTGATGTTTCCCCTTGTTCAGCATGATGTTGAGTGTGAACTGTAGATCCTCTTCCTGCTCCCCCTGAGTTGCGGCCACCATGACTTGATGATTTTGCACTTTGAGTAGTAGTTCTTGAAGAGGTTTTTTAGATATAATTGATGATATCTGGACAAAAAACTATTAGAAGTTCATATCAGGATTTATATCAGTATTTACTAAAGAGTGATGTCATCAGTACTTATATCAGTACTTGATGATCAGCAGATGATGTCATCAGGATTTGTCACATCAGTAGATATTCAAGGAGGAAAAGGAAAGCAGGAATTCAAGAAGTGAAGGACTTTATCTCAGAAGCAATCATACATGGATAGGTTTCCTTATTGTAATAGAATATGATTCATTATTTGATTGTGCAGTTGTGTTTTATATAAAGCACATATTAGGTTCATGTTATAAGCATTGCGAATATTGTTATATCATTCGCATAACCTAGCCGCTCTAAAGGATATTTGTTCATCCTTTTAAGAGAGTAAGTTTGTAATCAGTTTTTATCTGTTAATATAAAAACTGTTGATTCTGTTGAAGCTTTGTCAAATTATTTGCATAAACTGTATTCACCCCACCCCCTCTACAGTTGATTACGGACCTAACAATTGGTATCAGGGCTTGCTGTTGAAATACAAACGGTTTAAGATCTGAAAATCAATATTTAATGTCATAAAAAGAAGCACCATAAAATCCACAACCACTACCCCCAGCCATATGATAGATCAGTAGCAACATGAGTAGGTATGAAGCCATCAAGGTGCCAATCCTGAAGATATATGAATACCCAATCTAGAAAGTCAGGATGTCTATATGCTTGGAAGCCACGAATCCTGAATATCTAAGCAGGATTTATGATGGTCCTCATAAACCAATGAAGGTAATTGTTTCTATTGCAGGAGAACTAGAAAAGATGATTGACAAAGAAAGGAAGGACTATTCTCTTGAAGATCTTTCATCTATTATGAAGGATGTAAAAGTTAGACACATCTTACACAGCAGTCTTGATAGTGTTATATAAGACAACAAAAGAGATATGAGATGCTTTAGAAGTAAAGTGTCAAGGTACAACTGCTATAAAGAAGAATAGGAGGACAGTACTTACTCAAGAATATGAGCACTTTGACTCAAGAGATAATGAATCCTTAACTGAGATCTATGACGGATTTCAGAAGCTTCTGAATGACTTGTCTCTTCTCGACAAGGAGTATGATTTAGAGGACTCAAACTTGAAGTTCCTACTTGCTCTCCCTGAAAAGTGGGACTTTAATGTCACATCAATTAGGGATAATTATGAACTTGGTGATACACCTCTAGATGAGATCTATGGAATACTGAAAACTCATGAACTGGAGATGGAGCTAAGAAGCAAGAGGAAAGGATAAAAAACTAGACCAGTTGCACTCCAAGTATAAGAGAAGCCAAAGGAGAAAGCTTGGTGAAAAGCTCACTCCAAAGGAAGAGCTAAGATTGAAAAGTCAGATATTGAATCATCAAACTCTGATGATGACTCAAATACTGATAATGAATCAGATACTGATAGTGATCATGACAATAATGAAGACATGGATCAAATGGCTACTCTATTAGTTAAAGGCTTCAAGAAGATGGTCTACAAGAACTTCAAGAAAGGGAGAAGATTTTCCATAAAAGGTTCTAGTTCCTCAAACTCTGACAAGAGGAACAACAAAAGAAATACTGATCGAAAGGAATCAAAATCTGGAAAACTTGATAAGTCAAAGGAAAGATGCTACAATTGTGATGGAATTGGACATTTTGTAGCTGACTGCAGAAAACCCAAAGCTGAGAAGAAACAAGCCTTGATCACCTTAGAGAACAATAGAATCAAGAGTGAAAACTCTGAGTTAAAGAGTTGCTTTCCATGATAGAAACTCAAAAAGAAAGATATAATGCTGTTTATATTAAAGAAAAATTATTAGAAAAGCATGCTTATCTAGAAAAGGATTTAGCTAAAGAAATAGAGGTTATTAAACTTTGGACTAACTCAGGAAAAACAACTCAGGAAATTTTAGAGAATGGCTGTTGGGGATCAGGATTAGGATATGCTAATAGATCTAATTCTGATAAGAAAATTGAAAAATGAACTGAGAAAAATAAACCAGTAAGTACTGATACTAAGGTTAAATTGAGCAAGGCTCAATTGAAGACCATTAAGTTTAGTCCAAGTGTTCATACTGTTAAATCAGTTAATGAGGTAGGTTCAACCTTAGCACCTAGATCAAACTTAATTACTGATAAGAGTGAATAGGTTCACACCAAATCAGTAAATATTGGTTTAATGACTCAGAAACAGCTTAAGCAAAAGCTAAAGGATTTACACATGAAAGACAAGAAGAAAAGGCCTAGGAAAAATAGAAATAGGAAGGTAGGTGTTAATAAGAATGGTAATTATGTAACTCCTCCCAATACACCTAGAAAGGCTTGTTTAAAATGTGGTAGTACTAATCATCTTGCTAATTCTTGCAGGAAGAATAAAGAGATAAATATTGTTCCTTCCAAATCAGAGTTTAGGAAAAGAACAGTTAAATATAAACCACAGAGTCCTTGTTCTCATTGTGGTAGTGTTTGGCACTCTATTTATACATATAAAGAGTATCACAATTTGTATTATAATTATAAACTAAAACCCTCTTTAAATAAAGCAAAATTTATTTCTGCATGTGTAAATAGTTATAGTAAGGATATTAACATAAACTCTGATAAGAAGTCTTCTGCTTCATATGTTAACAAACTTAAAAAGGCCAAAGGATCCAAGCAAGTCTGGGTCCTTAAAAATACTAATTGATTTTAAATACTGATTACAGGGTAATAGGAGGGATACTCTAGTCTTGGAAAGTGGATGCTTAGGACAAATGACTAGTTATAAATCCCTTCTATCAGAATTCGAGGAGAAAGCCGGCCCAAGTGTTTCTTATGGAGATGGAAACTTAGGAAAAATCATGGGATATGGAAAATAAAAATTGAAAATGTCAACATTGAGAATGTAGCTCTAGTTGCAGGACTCAAGCATAATCTGATCAGTGTGAGTCAAATATGTGAAAGAGGTCACCATGTGAATTTCTATGAGGAGCATTATGAAATTGCAATGGCTGGTGTAGGACATGGTAGTTTATATGAAGCCAGGGTTTCCACAAATACTGATGAATCAGAAGTTTATCTACTTAGTAGAGCATCTGTGGAAGACAGCTGGAACTGGAATAAAAGAATTTCTCACCTCAATTTCAATAATATCAATAAATTTTTGAGAAAAGATCTTGTGAGAGGATTTCCCAATGTAGTGTTTACTCCTGATGGCTTATCTAACTCATGCAAGAGAGCCAAGCAAAGGAAAACATCTTTCAAGAGTAAAACTGAATCCTCCATTCTTGAACCATATCACCTACTTCATATTGATCTCTTTGTTCCAGTAAATGTTATGTCAATTGCCAAGAAGAGGTATGCACTCGTAATTGTTAATGATTATACAAGATACACACGGGTGTACTTTTTGCACACCAAGGATGAATCCCCATCCATTCTTCTGGATCATGTAAGAGAGCTGGAAAAAGGATCAACATACAAAGTGAAGATCATTAAAAGTGATAATGGAACTGAATTCAAGAACAGCTCTATGGGAGAGTTCTGCAAACTCAAGGGGATAAAATAAGAGTTTTCTACTCCTGGAACTCACAACAAAATGGAGTTGTTCAAAGAAAGAATAGAACTCTCATGATCTTTTCTTCCCTGAAGATATGCTTACACATGTAAGGCAACAGAAACTGAAAGCGTTAGATCTCAAGATGAACATGATTATTTTGATGCTATCTGGAATGCTAAATGGAAAGATGATATATATCCTATTTACAGAACAAAAGCTGTTGAGCATCTGGAAATAGCTGAATGGAGAATTCAAAATCCTGATATGCTGACTCATCTAAAAGCATCAACTCTGATTGTTAGATCCTTACATACAGCTCAAAAAGCAACTAATTCTCAAATCAATTATATCAAAGAATCATTTATTGCTTCAAGGCTGACTACAAATCAGGAAATTCTGAAATAAATAGCACCAATAGTTGCCAAACAAACTACAATTGAAGCCAATCTAGCTAGATTGGAAGCTAAACAAGATCAAATGTCTGATCAACTTACAGAGGTACATAATTCAATGAAGCTGATTCTTTCTCTACTGCTTGGTGATGATGCCAAAAAGGGGGAGAAAATTGTTAAATCTAAATGCAAACAGCTGACATTGATAAATACTGATGATGAAAATCCGAAAATCCTGATGAAGGTAATAAGGGGGACAGAATGATAGTGAAATGAGAAGAGGTGAAAAGCTAGTTGGAATTAGTGGTTCATCAAAAGCAATCACTAGATCTCAATCTAGACAAGGTGGTGAAAGTGAAAGAAGAAAAAGGAGAGTTAGAAAATTGACTGTGACTATAACATCTCAACAAACTTTACAAATCACAACTGCTAATAAAGACCAAGGTATTCTGAAGATAGAAGCTGGTACAGAAGCAAGTCAATATCTTCAAGCTCTGAAAGTAAAAGAAAGAATGACAACTCTATTCTACAAGGATCCAAAGATTCAAGCATTTGACTCTAAGGTGAGTAGAAGAATCTTTCAAATAGAAATACCTGGAGTTGATCTAGAACAGCTAAGGCAAATGGAGGAAGACTTCAATAATTCCATGAAGACAGAAAATGTTGATATTGCTGTTATTTCTCAAGAACTTATTAAGATGATCATTCTAACAGACCAATCAAATGTATAGTCTTAAGGGAGGAAAGTGAGGAAGATGCTGTAAAGTGTTTCAGATCTCAAGCTATCTTAACTGCTGACAGGAAGCATAAAGGGAAAGAGAAGATAGGATAGAAGCCAAAGCTTTCAAAGCCTAAGGCCAAAGCTGCTGCAAAGAAGAAATTAATATCTACAGCAACTAAATCACAAATACTGATAGATCCAATCTATACAGTTGCTAAATCTTTTGATACTGATGAAATTAATGAAGAAGGAAAAATCAGCCAAGCTCACCAAAGAAGTAAGATTTATGGAGCTGACTGGGCTGAAAAATTGAAATTAACCTCTGAGATTGCTCAAGTTAAAGAAGAAGTTGTTATTCAACCAATCACAACCTCTTATTCTACTCATGTTATTGATTTCTCAAACCTAATTCAAGCTGATTTATCAAATCCTGATTCTGAAAATATAGTCTCGGATGAGCCAGAACTTATTTTTGAAGAGAAACAAAACTACCATGGAAAAGCAAGAAACCAACACCTAGAAGAGATTCTTCCTGAAACATTAAAGAATATTTACAGTGGAAGTTCTCACTCTAGAAGACCTGGAATCACAAGTGGTCTTCGAAGATTAAATGTTGATCCATTTGTAGGATATGCTTTGATTTTAAGAAAGCATTCTAATTTGACAGAATTTGGAGACAATGTGATGCTTGAAGACTTACAGAAGATCATATCAGTGCAAATTGTTATTGATCGAGTTGAAGAGAAATTGATTTTTTTCTGGGGTCTGGGAGAAACTTAAGGTTGACACAAGAATAGTTAGGTGACAAACCATGGCAGGAATTGGAACTTATTACTACAATTCTTAAGGTAACTAATTCTGTAACTGCCAGATGGTCGGCATTCATAAAGAACCTGATACAGTTAAAATAGAGAGGAATGTCTTACAAATCTAACTACATTTCAAAGTACATTGATCAAACTGAATACGATTTTGATATGCCTATTGGAGGATCCAAAATAGAAATGAGTCTAGGGACTAAAGTTTTAACCTTTAATCCTGATGGAAAAAAAATTAGATTTCTGGAGCTGGATGTTCTATCTCTTGGAAATTCAAAGTTACATAATCTCAGGGCTGCCATCTATCAGAATGATAAATCAACAGATGAACTGAAAGAACATAAATAGATGATGCAATGGTATTTGGATGTAAAAGAAGAAAAATTGTTGAGGAAGTTTCTTGAAGATTTTCTAGAATGTGTTAAATTTCAGAATGAAGAGTAAAGTCTAATATTCACTGAAGTAAGAAAGAATATGCTTACTTGATTTTTGCATTTAGATAGTTTTGACATCATCAATTGGACTTGTACATACTTCCATAATGCACAAGTTGGGGGAGATTGTTAGATATAATTGATGATATATGGACAAGAAACTATCAGAAGTTCATATCAGGACTTATATCAGTATTTACTGAAGAGTGATGTCATCGGTACTTATATCGGTACTTGATGATCAGCAGATGATGTCATCAGGATTTATCACATCAGTAGATATTCAAGGAGGAAAAGGAAAGCAGGAATTCAAGGCGGTGAAGGACTTCATCTCAGAAGCAATCATACATGGATAGGTTTCCTTATTGTAATAAAATAGGATTCCTTATTTGATTATGTAGTTGTGATCTATATAAAGCACATATAAGGTTCATGCTATAAGCATTGCGAATATTGTTATAACATTCGCATAACCTAGCAGCTCTCAAGGATATTTGTTCATCCTTTTGAGAGAGTACGTTTTTAATCAATTTTTATCTGTTATTACAAAAACTGTTGATCCTGTTGAAGCTTTATCGAATTATTTGCATAAACTGTATTCACCCCCCCCCCCCTCGATAGTTGATTACGGATCTAACAAGGTTCATGTATGATTATCATAACCACTATTTCCACCATTACCACCACTTGATTCAGGATCAGCATTGCCATGTACTGTAGGTATAACCCGAGCAATCTCATGTTCTTCTTCATTCAAAGGATCATCTGAAATATTTTCAAATTCCAGAGATTCAGAATACTTTTCATTTTACAGTCTTGCTAACTTGGTGTCGTCGAACGCTACATTAAGGCTTTCAATCACCTTCTGATCAGCAATCACATAAACCCTGTAAGCTTTAGATTCCAGAGAGTAGCCAAAAAATATGCCTTCTTCTTCCTTAGCATCAAACTTTTCCAGATGCTCATTTCCTTCCTTTAGCACAAAACATTTAGCCCCAAACACATTAAAGTATTTCAGTGTTGGTCTCTTGTCAGCCATAATCTCATAAGGAGTTTTGGCATGATCTTTATTAATCAGAGTAAAATTTTGAGTGCAACATGATGTGTTGACTGATTCAGCCCAGAAGTAGGTAGAAAGTATTGATTCACTTAGCATAGTCCTTGATGCTTCAACCATAGTCCTTGACTCCATTTTGTTGTGGAGTTGTTGGTGATGAATATTTTCTCGAAATACCTTTCTCTGTACATAATTCATTTAGAAATACATTCTTGAACTCTGTTCCATTGTATGATCTAATCTTTCTGATAGATAGTTTCGCTTCCAACTCAGTCTTCTATATGTAATCAATTATCATCTATGGTGCTTCATCATTTGATTGCAAGAATAGCGCCCATATGTACTTGGAGTAATCATTGGCTATCACTAAAGCATATATTTTCCTTAATAGTGACATATATTCACCGGACCAAATAAATCCATGTTAATTAACTGAAGATGTTCAGTTATGCTTGTCATTTCCTTCATTCTGTGAGATGCTTTCTTTGACTTCCCTTTTTCACATGCTTCACAGAGTCCTTCTTAACATAATTCCATCTGTGGTAAACCTCTCACCAATTCCCTTTTTACCAAAGAGTTCATTATTTTGAAATTCAAGTGCGAGAGCTTCTTATGTCATAGCCAACTTTGTTCTGATAAAGCTTTGTTGTAGAAACACCTCATTACTCCATCGTAGGTAGACTTCAAGTCGGCTACGAACAGATTACCTTTTCCCACTTCCTATAAAGCAAGCTTTTCATCTTTCCTGTGAGTGATCAAACACCTTTCTTGTCTGAAGTCAATATTGTATCCTTTGTCACAAAACTGACTAACGCTCAGAAGATTATACTTTAATCCTTCCACAAGAGAGATGTTTTCAATGATGACATTCCCAATTTCCAAATTACAATATCCCTTGTCATCTCCAAAGGTAACTATAACACCCTCCAAATCCGAGGTCTAGATCTGGGGGATTACTCATCACTAATTACATTATTAAACCTGTACAATAATAATATACATATAACAACCCCTTTTATACTACTACTCAGGATATTTTAAGGTTAATGTCTGAAAGCAAGAATAATTCACTAACTTTATTATAAACAATCCCAAATAAAAAGTCCCACAAACCTTCTTTATTACAATCCAGTTATCTACAAAAGTTTTAAACTAAGTTTCTTTTATTCAAATATCATCTACATCTACTCTTACTCCCACTACACCTATTCAGGCATTTCAAAACTCTCTTCTTGGATTGGAATTAGCATTTTGGTGCCAGAGGGTCCCACCGTTTGACCCGCTTCTTGACCACTCGTGTACGAATGGGTTTCATTCTCGGTCTTAACTGAAAAATAAGGTGAATAACAATAATAGGGGTGAGCCAGAATTTCTCAACAAGCCTGCAACATAAATATATGTAGTATAAAGAGAATGTTAAATGAACCGGTAATCTGATTGTTCGAGTAATCACATATCTCTGCAAGGAACAATGAAGGCCACTACCGGCGATTATCAATAAATTAGACTAGACACAAAAATCAACATATGTACTATAACCTTATGATCAGTCAGGATATAGCACAAATCTATACCCAACTATATAGACCCACAAACATATAGGGTACCAAGGCACTATGACCTAATAATCAAGGGTTCGGTTCATACCCGGCCCGCATTGTAACCATCCAGTCCATGGATCAGCATCCGGAACAATCGGTATGCTTTGATGTATTCCAATATCAGAATATATCAGAATATATATACGTATATATATAAACTATTGGAATATGAATAGAGGATTCAATGAATTAGGAGAAATCAGGAATTGAAATAAAATATAAATAAAAGAACAACAGTTGTGAATCAGTTTTTGTGAATAGGAGTTATCGGTGTGTAGCTGCCATAGGAATTTGAAAGCAATTCACTATTCTGAACTTAGAATAGGGGAAAAACTTGCTTTGTATATGATTAACTTCGGGTAGTTCACAGTTCCCTAACTCTGGCTTGATCCGCCTTGCTAGTGTTGAATCTATCAAGAAAGATATTCATTCATTTAACTTTAATCATAATCGTATCTCAGACTGAGGCCACGTAGCCCTTACCGCCTACCCATACGATTCAATCTGACCCATATATAGATTATGTAGCATGTAGGACTCAATTACTCACATAAATCATATAGCACATAAGGCACATAGTTAATTTAGACTCAAAAATAGTTTTAGAATCGAAATCGGATCTATACTCGCATTAACAAACAATATCTTACTCGTTTTATAATTTTTTGGGATTTATTAGACTCGTATTTACAAATCATAAGGTCTGTAATTAAATAGATATCGTGAGCCGACTCGCTCCCGAAAGAAATTAAGATTTATAACTATTTTTAATGGATTCAGGTCATTTTTCCGAGTCAAAGGGCTTTTGTTTCAATTAAATCGGATAAACTTATGCAATAAATAAGAATAAATCAATTATCAGTCAATATAAATAATCTTTCAAAAATAATTGAACCTCAGATATATTTTTAAATAATTATCTTGGAAAAATCAGATTTAAAAATGATTATTACTTAATTTTTGGAGTTAAAATGTATTTATTATAAATTATTTAAATAAACTGATTAATTATAAAATAATTAATCACTTTAAATCAATAATAAATAAATAAGAAATAATTAAATAATTAAATAAATAATAACATTTTTGAATTTCTCAAATAAGAAAATGATTTCATATTTATTTATAAAATAAATCAAATCAAATCAAATTAATTATTTGATTTACTAAATAAATAAAAATTGATTTTCCAGATTTTATAAAATAAAAATAAAATAGAATTTTCAGAAACAGAATTCAGAAATCAGAATTGGAGTTTTGAAGATCAAAACTGGGTTTTGTAGAAAAGGAAACGGGTCGGGTCCGGGTTGGCAAGAACAACCCGCTGGTTTAAATCCATGCCCAAATCACTTCGTTCGTTGCTGGTTTTTGTCCCAAATGATTACAAATCGTTCTTGCTATCTAGAAATCACCACAACCATGCCTGCTCATCCCTGGAACTCTTTTGCCGGACAAACTTCATTAAAACCAGCGAAAGCTTTAAGCTTTTCCAGTTTAAATTCCGATTTCAACAAAAATGAACCCAAAATCCACGATTTAGGTACCAAATTAAAGCCCTAAGTGTCTACAATCATCTCCTATAAGCAAAATCAATCACAAACATCTATAATTCCTAAAAAATGAAATAAAAAACCGAAAAACCAAGAACATGGCCATACTATTCTGGGGATCAAACAACCATTATAAACATATAAATTGATTCCTCATACTCATGGGAAACTATATCTAACATCCAAATAAACAAACGATTACTTAAAATCAAAAACCGAATTCATGCTCAAGAACAGTAGAAATTGATTTTATCAAAAACTCAACCTCGATTGATGATGTTAGTATCAAAAGATCCATCTCTTTGGGAGGATTAATTTGGTTACTCGAGCAAAAGCAGAGGTTTAGTGAATCTCCCACAATCACGATTTGATTCTCAGGCAATATCAAGAACACAAGCTTCACCCCCAAACTAATTTCTGATTTAATTATTTTTTTAATATTTAATTTATAATAAATTAGCTATTTATAGTAGTAATAAAAATACTCCTAATTAAAATTAAGGCCCTAATTATACATCTAATAAAATTAATTGGCCCTTAATTTTATAATTTTTGGGTATTAATTTTGAATTTTTAAATATCCAATAAATACAAAATATATGCCAAAAATTATGAATAATACAAAAATGCAATGAAAAATAATACTTGATAATTTCATGATCCCACAAAAATAAAAATGTGATTTTTGTGGGGCTTTTGACACCCAAAGGGGTCCAGAAAAGTCGCTTTTCGCGAAACCAGAAAATTTGTAAAACGACTGGATGTTCAGAATATCGATATGGTATAAGCCATACTAGGCAAAATAAGGCCAATGATTTTGTATGAATTATCAGCTATTAAAACACTGTTTGGTCCGTACAACTTTTGATATAAAAGCATTAAACTCATAATAAAACACCCGATAATTACCTAGAACACATTCTGATAAAACAGAATACACGTAGCATATAACATTTAGGGTTTTACAACTTAACACACTTAATGACGTATTAGAACATATAATTCACCTTTATTAAGATATAATACAAATATAATTTCTCAGTCGTTACATCCCCCCTCCCCTCTTATTAGGATTTTGTCCTCAGAATCTCGCTAGGAAAATAACTGGGGACACTTCTCTAACATTTCACTTTTAAGCTCTCAGGTTCACTGTTCAACCATAGGATTTCTCCACAAGACTCTCACTAGTGGTACGGATTTATTCTCAATACTCTCTCTTACCGATCTAGAATTCTTATTGGTTGTTCTATATAAGACAAATCAGCTTGAAGCTCTATCGCCTCATATTCTATTACATGTCTCGAATCAGGATTATATTTCTTAAGCATTGATGCATGAAACACATTATGAATATGCTTCATATGGGGCGGTAAGGCTAATTCATATGCGACCTTTCCACTCTCTTCAAAATTTCAAATGGACCAACGTACCGTGGCTTTAGTTTGCCCTTCTTGCCAAATCTAGTCAATCCTTTCCATGGTTATATCTTCTGTAAAACATGTTCTTCTTCTTGGTAACTCACATCCTTCCTATTTTTATCTGCGTATTTGCGTTGTCAATTTTGTGCTGCTTCGAGTCATTTTTGGATGAGCTCTACTTTTTCCTTGGTTTGCTGAATCAGTTCAGGACCTAAAATTTTTCGTTCTCCAACTTCATCCCAACATACAGATGACCTACACTTCTCGAGTTTTCGATGCTCGAGATACCTCTACTACCAGTTCTTGAGGTACCGGATACTATAGACTATTTCCCATATTTGAACCTGAGATACCTCTACTACCACCTCTCGAGTTATCGATGCTCGAGATACTTGAGCTGATTGATTTTCCCCAGTTTGATGAGCTAGAGATACCATTTCACCAGCCAGAGCCAGAGATACCATTACAGGAGCCAGCGCCAGAGATACCATTTCAGCAGCCAGATGTACATCCAGATCCTCAGTTAATCGAGCCTCAGATATCACCGGTGTTATTCCCATCGCCCCTAGCTATCTATGCTCCAGTGTCAGGGATTTACCAGTTTCCACCTGCTGAGTTCATGGATGAGAAGGTCCTTGATCAGCCTGTGCCTTTACCCTCCCGGGGATCGCAGACAGATCTTAGAGAGTCGCGGACAGTGCCGTATCATGAGTATGTCATGATGAGAGAGGATATGCAGATGTAGAGAGCCCAGTACAGTGAGATCTTTATATTTTTTGAGAGATGTGAGTATGGCCATGTGACAACTCTACAGCTAGATTATGTGCTGAGAGAGAGACTCGGGAAGGTTTATCGGGTGGCTTCGCAGGAGTAAGGAGAGCTGAGCCAGAAGGATATTCGTACAGACGCAGTGGACTACCGAACCATGAGATTGGTGGAGACAGTTTTAGATTCGATCCGACAGGAGATAGACCGTGTACCACCAGGCTTCTGAGATTAGCTAGTCAGACAGATGTGTTGTGTCTTATGTGATATATGTATATAGAGACTACTATAGTTGTATCGGGACTAGATATGTGGATTGTACCCTGTTTTCGCCTATATCAGTAGTGGTTGTGATAGACCTTTTTGTATCAAGTACTAACACCTGAGGCTGGTGTTTGATTTATAAGATAAACCTTTTTCAGAATTTTCTTTTATTTATTTAATTTCCAGTCTCTACAACAATTATTTTACTTTACTATTATACAGCCTTTTCATATTTACAAATTCTATTTAATAAAAAAAATATAATAATAATAAATTCAGTGTTTAAAATTATATGCTTCAACTATTCGACATTATTTTAAATGAATTGTTAAAATTTTTAAATCATTTAAATTTTTTGTATTAATACAGGTTAAATTGTTTCCTATCTATTCTCCACCGTTTAAAAAAATTATTGAAAAAGGAACTGTTTGTTTTATTTCCAGAAAAATGGCACCAAAAAGAAAGACCAAAAATGAGCCATCCAATGATAATACTGAAGGGAAAAACAATAACAACCACCATATGGACCAAATGTTTCACCTGATGCAATAGCAAATGGTGATGATGCAGCAGCAAATGTAGCAGCAGCAGCAACAATAGTTTCAGCAGCAGATGTTATAGCAACCACCTTATTTTGAGCCACAAGTACCACCAGTTGTACCTATTGTTCCCTTTAAAAAGTTCCAGTCGGTAAAGCCTCCAGAATTTGAAGTTACCGCGGATCCCACTAAAGTTAGGGCCTGATTGAAAGAGATAGAGAAAGCGTTCGCACTGGTAAAAGTGGAAGCGGATCAGAAGACAGAGTTTTCTAGTTATTTTTCGAGGGGAGAAGCTAATTACTGGTGGGAGTCCAAGAAAGTGTTAGAAGGCGACGGTGTCGTAACTTGTGATAGATTCACCGAGCTTTTCCTGGAAAATATTTCCCCTGCTATATGAAAAACGAGATGGAAATCAAGTTCTTGGAGTTGAAACAATGGAATATGTCAGTTACTGAATATGAAGCCAAGTTTACTATATTGGATAGGTTTGTTCCGGAGCAGGTTGATACTGATGAGAAATGAGCCAAGAGATTTCAACAAGGATTGAAACCGTTGATTCGTAGTAGAGTGGCATTATTTGAACTAACGATATATACAGTCGTGGTTTAGAAAGCCATGATCATTGAAGGGGAAAGTGAGACGTCCCAAAAGGAAAAGGGACAAGGAATTTTTCAGATGCGTTCCAACAGGAGGCTGAGATTTTAAGCCCGGACAAATATAGATTTTAGAAGGACAGAACAAGGCAATCATAGAATGGGTAACCGGCTCCAAGCCCTAAATCAACAAAGAATCATCAAACCACCAATACCCGATTGTAGGACATGTGGAAAGAAACATACGGGAATTTGTAACAAGCCGAATGTCACGTGTTTCAAATGCAAGAAAAAGGGACACTACTCTAGGGAATGCCCAACATGGAAGACAGAGATTACCTGTTTCCAATGCGGAAGAAAGGGACATGTTGCTAAGGATTATAGAGGAGCAGCTATGGCAGCTAGCATTCCAAGGGTTTTGACATTACCTCCACCACCACAGCAGAATCAGCCTAGGGCAGGGACCTTTAATATGTCAATGAAAGAAGTTGTGCAGTGTCTAAACGTGGTTCCAGGTATGCTTCCTGTGAATTCTGTAGATGCGAAAGTATTGATTGATTCTGGAGCCACAAGATCTTTTATTTTTGAAGAATTTATTCATAAGTTATATTTTAAAATCCAACGGTTGGGCGAAACAATGGATTTAATGAATAGAGTGTTCAAAAAGTACTTGGATAAATTTATCATTGTATTTATTGATGACATCTTGATCTACTTGAAGACTGAAGAAGAACATGTGGAACACCTAAGAATCACTTTGGAAATTCTGAGGAAAGAACAACTTTATGCTAAGTTTTCGAAATGCGAATTTTGGTTAAAGGAGGTACAATTTCTAGGTCATGTAACCAGTATTGAGGGAATTCAAGTTGATCCAGCAAAGATTGAAGCTATTTTAAATTGGGAAAGACCAAAGACCCCGACAGAGGTTAAAAGTTTCTTGGGATTGGCTGGTTATTACAGAAGATTTGTTAAAGACTTTGCGAAGATAGCTACGCCATTAACCAAATTGACCTGAAAGAACGAAAAGTTTGTATGGAATGAAAAATGTGAAGAGAGCTTTCAAGAATTGAAGAATCGACTAGTAACTGCCCCGGTACTTGTGCTACCAGATGATCAAGAAGATTTCATCATTTTAGCGACGCTTCCTATCGAGGACTTGGATATGTATTAATGCAGCATGACAACGTAATCGCGTATGCCTCTAGACAACTGAAACCTCATGAACAAAAACATATGACGCATGATCTGGAATTAGCAGCCATTGTGTTTATAGTGAAACTTTGGAGACATTATCTTTATGGCGAGAAATGTGAAATCTACATGGATCATAAGAGTTTGAAATATATTTTTACATAGAAAGAACTCAACATGAGACATCGACATTGGCTAGAGCTAATCAAAGACTACGACGTGTCAATCAACTATCATCCAAGTAAAGCAAATGTTGTAGCGGATGGATTAAGTCGAAAAGAAAGATTAAATATGTTAACATCCTCAAAAGAATTGATCAGAGAGTTCGACAAATTGGAAATTGAAATTCGTAGTCTAGAAAAATTCACTGAAATGAACTATGCAATGACATTCCATCCAGAACTGTTGGAAAAGAAAAGAAGGTGTCAATAGGAAGTAATGAATCAGGAAATCGATAACTTGAGAGGAGAAGAAATTACAAGTCAGAAAGACATCAAAGGAATCTTAAGATTTGCCTCGAGAATCTTGATACCCAATGTACCAGAATTGAAAGAAGGAATTTTACGAGATGCTCATAATTCGAGATATTCAATTTATCCCGGGAGCATGAAAATGTACAGAGATTTAAAGAAAAACTTTTGGTGGCCAGATATGAAGAAATAAATAGTTGAATGGGTCAGTAAATGTTATACGTGCCAATGAGTCAAAGCAGAGCATCAACGTCCAAGCGAATTACTACAACCACTGGATATTCTATAATGGAAATGGGAACATCTAGCAATGGATTTCGTAGTAGGACTTCTAACAACCAGAGCAAACCATGATGCGATTTAGGTTATTATTGACAGATTAACAAAGTCAGCACATTTTCTCCTAATCAACGAAAGGTTCTCACTCGATAAGTTAGTGCACCTATATCTCAAGGAAAATGTAATGCGACATGGAGTTCATGTATCCATTGTGTCTGATTGAGATCCATGTTTTAATTCGAGATTTTGGAAATAGTTTTAGGAATGCCTTGGTACTAAACTAAACATAAGTACTTCTTATCATCCGCAGACTGACATGCAAAGTAAAAGGACGATTCAAAAAATATAAGATATGCTACTAGTGTGTGCAATAGATTTTGAAGGTAGTTGGGATGAACATTTATCGCTAGTGGAGTTCTCTTACAACAATAGCTATCATGCTAGCATTGGAATGCCACCTTACGAAGCTTTATATGGAAGGAAGTGTAGGTTACATGTACATTGGGATGAAGTTGGAGAACGCAAAATTTTAGGTCCAGAACTGATTCAGCAAACCAAGGAAAAAGTAGAGCTCATCCAAAAGTGACTCGAATCAGCACAAAATCGACAAAGCAAATATGCAGATCAAACCAGGAAGGATGTGAGTTACCAAGAAGAAGAACATGTGTTACTGAAGATATCACCATGGAAAGGATTGACTAGACTTGGCAACAAGGGCAAACTAAAGCCACGGTACGTTGGTCCATTTGAAATTTTGAAGACAGTGGGAAAGGTCACATACGAATTAGCCTTACCGCCCCATATGCAGCATATTCATAATTTGTTTCATGTGTCAATGCTTAAAAAATATAATCCTGATTCGGGACATGTAATAGAATATGAGACGATAGAGCTTCAAGCTGATTTGTCTTATATAGAACAACCAATAAGAATTCTAGATCGGCAGAAGAGAGTATTGAGGAATAAATCTGTACCACTAGTGAGAGTCTTGTGTAAAAATCCTATGGTTGAAGAGTCAACCTGGGAGCTTGAAAGTGAAATATTAGAGAAGTATCCCTAGTTATTTTCCTAGCGAGATTCTGAGGACAGAATTCTAATAAGGGGGATGTAACGACAGAGAAATTACATTTGTATTATATCTTTATAAAGGTGAATTATGTGTTCTAATATGTCATTAAGTGTGTTAAGTTGTAAAACCCTAACGATTATATGCTACGTGTATTCTGTTTTTCAGAATGTGTCCTAGGTAATATCGAGTGTTTTATTATGAGTTCAATGCTTCTATATCAAAAATTGTACTGTCTAAACAGTGTTTTAATAGCCGATAATTTATACAAAATCATTGTCCTTATTTTTCCTATTATGGCTTATACCATGTCGATATTCTGAACATCCAGTCGTTTTACAAATTTTTTTGTTTCATAAAAAATGACTTTTCCGGGCCCCTTCGGGTGTCAGTAGCCCCACGAAAATCACATTTTTATTTTTATAGAATCATAAAATTATCAAGTATTATTTTTCTTGCATTTTTGTATTATTCATAATTTTTGGGAATTTTTAGCATATATATTGTATTTATTGGATATTTATAAATTCAAAATTAATACCCAAAAATTATAAAATTAAGGGCCAATTAATTTTATTAGATGTATAATTAGGACCTTAATTTTAATTAGGGGTATTTTTATTACTACTATAAATAGCTAATTTATTATAAATTAAATATTAAAAAATAAATAAATCAGAGATTAGTTTGTGGGTGAAGCTTGTGTTCTTGAGATTGCCTGAGAATCAAACCGTGATTGTGGGAGATTCACTTAACCTCTGATTTTGCTCGAGTAACCAAATTAATCCTCTCAAAGAGACAGATCTTTTGATACTAAAATCATCAATCGAGGTTGGGTTTTTGTTAAAATCAATTTTTATTGTTCTTGAGCATGAATTCGGTTTTTGATTTTAAGTAATCGTTTGTTTGTTTTGATGTTAGATATAGTTTCCCCTGAGTCTGAGGAATCGATTTATATGTTTATAATGATTATTTGATCCCCATAATAGTAAGGCCATGTCCTTTGTTTTTCGGTTTTTTATTTTCTTTTTTTAGGATTTATAGATGTTTGTGATTGATTTTGCTTATAGGAGATGATTGTAGACACTTAGGGATTTAATTTGGTACCTAAACCGTGGATTTTGGGTTCGTTTTTGTTGAAATCGGAATTTAAACCAGAAAAGCTTAAAGCTTTCGCCGGTTTTAATGAAGTTTGGTCGGCAAACGAGGTCCAGGGCATGGTTGTGTTGATTTCTGGATAGCAAGATCGATTTGTAATCGTTTGGGACAAAAACCAGCAACGAACGAAGTGATTTGGGCAGGGATTGAGATTCGCCGGAGTTGGGCTCCGTTGGCCGTAACCTCGCCGAGTTCTGGGTTGTGAAGAACACCGACGAGTTGTTCTTGCCAACCCAGACCCGACCCGTTTCCTTTTCTACAAAACCCGGTTTTGATCTTCAAAACCCAATTCTGATTTCTGAATTCTATTTCTGAATATTTTATTTTATTTTTATTTTATAAAATCTAGAAAATCAGTTTTTATTTATTTAGTAAATCAAATAATTAGTTTAATTTTATTTGATTTATTTTGTAAATAAATCTGAAATTATTTTCTTATTTGAGAAATTCAAAAATGTAATTATTTATTTAATTATTTAATTATTTCTTATTTACTTCTTATTTATTTAAATTGATTAATTATTTTATAATTAATCAATTTATTTAAATAATTTATAATAAATATATTTTAACTCCAAAAATTTAAGAAAAATCATTTTTAAATCTGATTTTTCCTAGATAATTATTTAAAAATATATTTGAAGTTCAATTATTTTTTAATAATTTATTATATTGACTGATAATTGATTTATTCTTGTTTATTGTGTAATAAATGAACCGTTTAACCGATTTAATCGAAGCGAAAGTCCTTAGACTCAGAAAATGACATAAATCCATTAAAAATAGCTATAAATCTTAATTTCTTTCGGGAACGAGTCGTCTTACGATATCTATTTAATTATAGACCTTATGATTTGTAAATACGAGTCTAATAAATCCCAAAAAAATGAGAAAATGAGTCAGATATTGTTCTTAATGCGAGTATAGATCCGATTCCGATTCTAAAAATATTTTTTAGTCTAAATTAACTATGTGCCTTATGTGCTATGTGATTTATGTGAGTACTTGAGTCCTAAATGCTATATAATTTATATACGAGTCAGATTGAATCGTATGGGTAGGCGATAAGGGCTACGTGGCCTTAGTCTGAGGTACGATTATGATGTAAGTTAACTGAATGAATATCTTTCTTTGATAGATTCAACACCAGCAAGGCGGATCAAGCCAGAGTTAGGGAACTGTGAACTTTCCGAAGTTAATCATATACCAGACAAGTTTTTCCCCTATTCTAGTTTCAGAATAGTGAATTGCTTTCAAATTCCTATGGCAGCTGCACATCGATAACTCATGTTCACAAACACTGATACACAACTGTTCTTCCTTTATTCATATTTCATTTCGATTCCTGATTTTTCCTCATTTGTTGAATCCTCTATTCATATTCCAATAGTTTATATATATATATATATATATATATATATATATATATATATATATATACGTATACATATATTTTGATATATTCCGATATTGGAATACATCAAAGCATACCGATTATTTCGGATGTTGATCCATAGACTGGATGGTTACGATGCGGGCCGGGTATGAACCGGACCCTTGATTATTAGGTCATAGTGCCTGGATACCCTATATGTTGGTGGGTCTATACAGTTGGGTATAGATTCGCGCTATATCACGACTGATCAGCAGGTTATAGTGCATATGTTGGTTTTTTTGTCCATTCTAATTTATTGATAATCGTCGGTAGTGGCCTTCATTGTTTCTTGCAGAGATATGTGATTACTCGAACAATTAGATTACTGGTTCATTTAACATTCTCTTTATACTACATATATATATGTTGCAGGCTTGTTGAGCAATTATGGCTCACCCATATTATTGTTATTCACCTTGTTTTTAGTTAAGGCCGAGAATGAAACCCATCCGTACCCGAGTGGTCAAGAAACGGGTCAAACGGCGGGACCCTCTGGCACCAAAAGTGCTAATTCCAATTCAAGAAGAAAGTTTTGAAATTCCTGAACATGTGTAGTGGTAGTAAGAGTAGATGTAGATGATATTTGAATAAAAGAAACTTAGTTTAAAACTTGTGTAGACAACTGGGTTGTAATAAAAAGGCTTGTAGGACTTTTTATTTGGGATTGTTTGTAATAAAGTTAGTGAATTTTTCTTGTTTTCATACCTTAACCTTAAAAGATCCTGAGTAGTAGTAGAAAGGGGTTATTATGTGTTTAGATATTTATTATACTGGTTCAATAAAATAATTAGTGCGAGTAATCCCCCAGATCTAGACCCCGGATTTGGAGGCTATTATAGTAACTATAGGGCCATCTTTCTCAACCACACCTGTGAGCAGGGACTTTTCTCCTGTCATTTGCCTAGAACACCCAATGTCCAGAATCTACATGATCTTTTCCTTTCGAACCTTACCATGCATATACAGATTGATTCAGAAGACTTTGGTACCCAAGTTTTCTTGGGTTCTGAAGGTTTAGGGTAGTAACAGGATCAACAAATGAAACCTTAACAGGCTTAGCTTTCACTTTGACTAAATCCTTCTCAGTGCTAATCTCAACAGAATTATCAAACTTAGAGATAGAAGGTACTACAGTCTTTGCATGTGTGTGCTCGTTACTCATGCTTGTCTTAGTGTCAGTGCAAGTGCTAGAAGTTGCATGAAAAGCTTTAAAATACTCAGACATGGTAACATGGCATACAACCAAATATGCCACAAGGCTCATGAAAACTAGGCATGTTAGGCTTGGAAGACACACTAGAAGATGTAACAGATTCTACTTTAGCTTTTATGCATGTATGTGTAAGGTGTGCAGCAGAATTGCAATTATTACATAACATTCTCGATGCAGATGAGGAAGATGCAAAATCAGATTTCTTATTTACACCTACCTTACCATTCCTATTCTTGTTAGCCTTAACCTTAACACTCTCACAAGTCTTAGGGTCATCTATGATGTCTGGTTTCTTAAGTGTGTCATGTCCTTTCTTATCCACCTTATTACCTAGGTCAGCTTTGGGTTTAGCCTTACTAGCTAGAGTCTTAGGAGTCTTAGGGGATTCTTCTACCTTCTCTCTCTCTCTCTTTCCGTCCTCAATAATCAATTCCTCATTGATCAACAAACTTACGTCATCAAAGGTTCTGAAATAGACTCAGTGAACAACGGAGATATAGCGTCCTTAATAACATATGGTACCTTTTTTGAGACAAACATGTTTATCTCTGATGCGCCACTATGTTTCTCACTGGCTAGCTTAGAATAGCCAAGTCCTATTGAAGTCTTAGATTTAAATCTTTGACTATCTATTATCTCATTCTGAGTCAAAGCTGTATTCTTAAGCGCTTGTAACTTCTTTTCTAAATCAGAAATTTGGGTTATAAGAATGGCTTATATGTCTGCGTTGTACTTAACCTTATTCTCTAAGTATTCATTCTTTTTCTTAAGGTCTTCTAAGCAAATTACAAGCAATTCTAGTTCTTCATTTCTAGAGGTCCAACTCTCATCTCTAAGAAGTAGCTTATCATTTTCAATTTTATATGCAAGCTGCTTTTATAAATATTATACAATTCTAAAGTAAGTTCATGCATAGTAGATTTGTATTCAGATACAGACATATCAATAGTGGTAAGTTCAGGATCCTGAGATGATTGTGGTGATTCCTCTATAGAGTCTACCATAAGAGCTAGATTCACATACTCTTCCTCTTTATCTGAATCAGTATCATCCTAACTTTTTCCTTCAGCAATGTATGCTCTTCCCTTTTCCTTGACCACATAAGCATTCAGCTTCTGTTTCAGCTTCTCATTCTACCTCTTCAGATCTTCATAAGTTTCTTCCTTTTCATAGGAATCTTTTACTTTTGATGCCTTGGGCTTTCTGGCAATCAGATGCAAAGTGTCCCAACTCATTACAGTTGTAACATCTTGTTTTGCTCTTGTCTACCCAGCTTGACTTGTAGCATCCTCTGAAGCTTGACCCTGATGAGTAGCTTCCCTTCTAAAATCTCCTAGATGAACTTCTTGATTTGTAATTGGGTTTTCTTCTAAATCTAACATGACTAAATTTTGCAGCCATGTATGCCATAGATTTATTCTCCAATCTAACATGACTAAATTTTGTAGTCTTCAAAAGAATTGGACAAGTGGCATATTTATGTCCATACAATATAATTCATTTGCTTCTGATGTTCAATGAAATCACCAAGTGATTTACTGGCGACTACAATATACTATCATGTTTTGCCTTTCTTCTTACTTGCGACCACAAGGTAATAGGGTTGCCTTAGACATTTTCTCTGACTGGTTACTGGCAACCACAGTGTGAAAGAAGTTCTCTAAATGGTGACATGCGAATAGAGTGAAAGTGAGTTGCCTTATAACCTTTTTCCTTACTGGCGACCACAATGACTATGATTCTCCTTAGCCATTTTCTTGCAACCCTTCCTGACTTGCGACCACAGTACAATGCCTTAGTATAATTTCTGTCTTGCGACCACAATGCAATGCCTTATATAATTTATATCTTACGACCACAGTGCAATACCTTAGTATAATTTCTGTCTTGCGACCATTATTACATATCTTGACTTAGCAAATTTTTCTTTCCTGTCTCCAATAACTGTATCAAGAACATTTCTTCTGTATAACTGAATTAAACGCTTTCTACTATGCTGATGCTTGGTGCACTGATCTGGTTCACAACCAAGTAACATGAATTAATTTAATTCAATTTCCTTGACAACTCTGAACTGATACGTCTTGGTTGATTGTTCATTGCTTCAATCACTGAACCCCTGATCTTTAATACTTCAAATCAAATCATTTCACTGACACTGGAAGTCCTTTAACATCTTATTCTTCATGGAGGCTTGAACATATTAATGAACTTCTTTCCATGACCTAGTTACGGACTTTGAACATTAAATCCATCTTTTGATTCTTTGTATTTATCTAGTCTTCATCTTCAGGTTTCTCGTGCTTCACAGTTTAATATTATTTATCTGTTTATGTTTCATATTAAGTTATAATTCCTCGATTGCATATTATGTTACATTATGCTTTATAGTCTCCAAATGTATATCATAGTCTAATAATATTTTTTAAAGTTTTACTATTTTGTATACCATAAAATGCAATATAAATTTATCATATTTTATGGGTTGACATGTTCATGAGCAAGTCATATACTTTAGATCTCAATCTTCTTATATTTATATATTTTATATCCGTTGTCATAAAAATAATGATTATAATCATAAATATGACATTTGAAACATCTTAAATTATAATAATATTTTTGTGATGTCATAAAATCAAAACTCAACAGGATAAATATATAATCACGTATAAAAGTACTTAAATGAGAACCAACTTATATTAGATTTAAACAAATAACTAGCATATACACAATTTAAAATATTATATATGTAATGACAAGCAAATAGGCTTTTGTTTTTTATAAAAATAATTTTGTAAATCAAACATAACAAATTGCACAAAGCCACCAATAACAAATTCAGTTCAACCTTGTATAATTTTTTATATCAATTTAAAATATTTTTTATTGATACACATCAGCTTATTCAAGTGATTTAAATTAGATTTATCGAAGTGAATTATACAATTGTGATTGATAATGTATCATGTATAACTTTTGATGATAAGTACCATGTTATCAATTAGGTGTATAGTTGTAATTATCAATATATATAATTAGAATTGGTATATTTTGTTCAATTCAAGATTTTATCGAATAAAATGGTTTTTAGTGGACTACGATCTTGTAAATAGATGCGTACAATATTGTGACACCTTTGTGCTAGTAACATAACATATATTAATATGGGGAAGTGATAATCCCAATTCGCCCCGGGGTCCTCTCCTCGCTTGGCCCGGACATAAGCTCCATTTTGGCAGAAATGACGGCGGCGTGCGGTGTAGCTGTAGGGTGGGAACCTACAAAACAGAACTGGAGGGAGGTGGCGTCCCCGCGACACCTCCGATATGAGAATGAGAAAGGGTTTTGAGGGAGAAAAGGGGCAAAACGGGAATTATGCAAGTACTTTTATGGTGTGTACGCGTGTGTGTATATGTAAGTATATGTGAGAGAGAGTGTAACCTGTAACCTTCCTTTTATCCTACCTTTCATAGGCCTCCTATTAGGGTTTAGGAGTTTGTACCTTTTAATCTGGACCGTAGGTGTGTCTTTTGGACTATAGGTCATGTGGACGCCTGGGATGCGCCAAAGTACTATCGAATCTGGACTGTAGGAATGTTCTGGATCCGGGGTACCTGGACGGTGGTGATGTTGCCACGTGTCTTGGGCTCTCCATGGTTAAAGCTGAGTGCTTCCTGGGCTCTTCTTATTGGGCCTTGGGCCTCTGTTATTGGGCCTGTATTAATATAGGCTATCATTTGCCCCCCACTCCTTTATGCGGGTTTACCCGGATGGGGGAGTAGAGTAGTTATTATTGTATCGCAACGCCTTAGGAAAAATTTTGGGGGTTTATTTGATTTGTTGCCCCTAACCCCGGGGTCAAATGAGAATTAGACACCGGGGTTGACTTGTTTAGTCACTTGATTTTAGTCCAAGGTGGGATTCCTTGAAGTACTTGGAAAATTTTTGGGGGTTTATTTGATTTGTTGCCCCCTAACCCCGGGGTCAAATGGGGATTAGACTCCGGGGTTGACTTGGTTAGTCACTTGATTTTAGTCCAAGGTGGGATTCCTTGAAGTACTTGGAAATATTTTGGGGGTTTATTTGATTTGTTGCCCCCTAACCCCGGGGTCAAATGGGAATTAGACTCCGGGGTTGACTTTTTTAGTCACTTGATTTGAAATTTGAATTTTGGGCAAGGTTTGGTGGATAAGGACAGTCCTGACATTTGATTTGACCGAACTCTAAAAAGCTGATGCTGAAAATCCGGAGTGTCAGAGGGCTGTTGAGATTCTAGCCGGGGATAAAGACGCATGCATTTATATACATAAATACATGTACATATGTATCTTTTGAGTGTAAATTTTTTTTAACTTCCCCCCTTTTTCCTCCTGAAAAGCTGTGCCACGACATGATTGCAACAAGAATAATAACTGTTGCAGTTACGTTTGCCGATGCCAATCAGTGAGCGCCACGTGGCGCTGACATCACCCTCTATAAAAAACTGTTCACATTTCCCCCTCTTTTCCAATTACTCCCCTATAAATATCAGCCTTCTCTATCACTTCATTTTTTACGCAAACACAACCTTGAGAGAGAAAAGAAGCATTTTTCCTTTGCGAATTTGTAGAGCTTTCTCAGTCTATGCCTTAATATTTCTCCTGTTCCCTTGTAAGTTCTTCGCTCTTCATTTCTTTTATTTTTTATGTTGTGCATGCCATTGTATTTTCTCAAATTTTGTTGCGCTGCTGTGTACTTTTTGTTCGAGTTTTTGTTTCGCCATTCTTCTTTGTTTTTGTGACTGCCTTGTTGCTTTGACCTTGAATCTGTGTAGTTGTTTGGGTTTTGTATGGTTTTCACGGTGGTTTTATGTTTGATTTGTGTAAATAACATAGGTTTTGCTATTTTAGAATACGAAAAAGTGGGTTTTCAGTAGTGTAAAAAGTTGAAGGGCCCGGGGTGTGTTCTTGATATGTGTTTTTGGTTGTATATGTATGTGTTGTAGATGTTGTTTTTGGGTTTAGTTTTGTACGTGAACTGTTTCTAAAGCTCTTCTGTTTTTTTTGTTCTGTTCTTGTTGTTGGGTTCAAGTTTGACATTGACTCCGGGGTGTGTTTATATAGATACACATAGTATATGCCAGGTAGGCACTTTAAGTGTACTGCTACCCTTAGAAATCGGTACCTCGAGCGGCCTAGAGGCTTAGGCGAACTAAATGCATTCTACCCTTCTTCCTCTTCCTCCAGTAGTAGGTCTGTAGAGATGCCTCCTCGAGTTGACCAGCCTCAGCAAGTTTTAGCCCAGACTTTAGTCTTAGGCCCCGGGGGTACCTTGTCTAATCTGGATGGGTCTTGGGAGGATGTAGATGAGTACTGTGTCCAATGCCGAGTAAACCCTAAGCCCTTGGGCTTTTATTACAGAGATTTATCTGAGGCGTATGGGGGTCCGGATGGGTTAGGCGGTAGGGAGCCTTATGACGAGGATGATATGAACAGGAAGTTTTTTACCACCCCGGGGACCAGGTACGAGTGTGGGGCGGTTCACAAAGAGATCCTGGATAGATATACGGATGTCGAGGTGGATAATTCCCTTAGGCTAGCCTTTAACCTTGAGGATAAATACGAGTGGAGATGGCCTGAGATTCACGAGAGGGTGTATCATAGACCAGATGGAGGATGGGTCGGGATTCCCTTAGAACACCTCCGGGGCATGCGCCTTGGATTACATCAATTCACCAAATCCCTATGTCGGGATGTGCACGGGATTCATTTCACCCAACTGGCCCCGAATTCCGTGAAGTGGATAAGTTGGTTTTTAGTCTGTTTCCATGCCAAAAACTACCTCCCCACCTTCAAACTTTTCCACCATATTTTTAAGATCAAGAGATCCACCTCCCGACCAATTTATGAGTTCTTGTTTAGGATCGAGGACTGCGGATATCCTTCAGATAAGATGGTACTCTCGGTCAACATGTTGACATCACTTAAGGGGTGGCACCGAGAGTTTATCTTTGTCCGGGGTGGGGATTTGGAGTTCATGCCACTCCATAAGCTCGAAATTAAAACAGATAAATTTCCGGTTCAGTGGCTCGGGCAAGCAGCTCTCGCGATGGTTTACGCCTTCTGTGGGGCACTTGGGACGTAAAGGACCCGGGACACCTTTAATAGCAATGAAAATATGCATGCTGCCGGCTGTAAGTCTTTTTTTTAGCTTTATTTTGTTGCTCTAACCTTTATTGTCTGCTTGTATCCGGGACTGATATCTTGTTGTTTCTTTTTCAGGTATTCCCAAGTTAATTCCTTATCCCCCAAACATAAGGATTTGTCAGCCAAGCTGCAAAGATTGGAGGAGTGACGAGTGTGGATCTCGGGAAGAAGAAGGTTGGTGAGGGCGAAGATGCAGCCCGGAAGGCGGCGCCGTCTCGTCCGGGGAGGACCACGATTGTGATTAATGAACCCCGGGTCGAGGACGTGCAACAAGGGGATGCGACGAGGGTCCCAGCACCCCGAAAGAGGAAGAGTGTACCTACAGGTTCCGGGGAGAAAGGAGAAGGCTCCGAGGGCCATGTTTCCAAGAAAGTTGCTGTTGAGCTAGCCCCGAATACCCCAGAGACCCTGAAGGCCTTGCTAGCTAGCTTTACTCCAGAGACTCGCCCGAAGGAGCTCTTTGAGAATTACGCCAGCACCGCCGAAAGGAAGAAGTATAGAAAGGAGCCCCTCGATGACTTCCTGGTCGGACTTCAGGAGGAGATTACCGCTGTAAGTTTTTCCTTGTAATATTTTGGTTTTGCACTCTCCCTTTTTTTCAGTATCCGCATCATCTAATCGTGATGTGTAACAATTTCAGGCTAACTCCCGGGTTGCTGGATTGGTTTGCATAACCCGAAGCCTACAGGCGAAGGCTGATGCTGCCGAGGTTTATAAAACCGAAACTGAGAAGCTGTCCCGGGAGGTGAAGGACTTGAAGGAGGCGAATGCGAAGGAGGCCGCAACACATAAGAAGCTTCTTGATGAGATCCAGGAGAGACAAGACTGGGCCGAGGCTTCCGTCTGGGAAATGAGGGCTGAAAACATAAAGCTGAACGACGAGCTCGCTGCCCGGCCCACTCCCAAAGAAGTTCTAGCTGGGTTTCGGGGTACTCCGGTGTATTATGAGGAGCCGAATGACAAAGCACTGGAGAAGATCCAGATTTGCTGGAGGGTTGCCTCTAAGTACCTCGGTGAGAATCCTCAGGGCACGATTGATGCCTTCCTAGAGAAGTATATCGAGGAGGAGACTCGGATGGAGCAGGAAGCATAAGCCATCGTGGCAAGGGATTCTGGTGCCGAAACTTCCAGCAACGCCCCTCCTCTCCCGAATCCCTGCTCGCCCAGCAGCCTCCGATTCCAGAAGATGATCCGGAGCAACCTCCCTCTCCTCCTGCCGAGCCTGCAGCAGAAGCTTGAAGACTTTGCCATTTTTTGGCATGTAATTTCCATTCTTGTTTTTAAGTATTTTCTGAACTTAGCCTCTTGGCTATTTTAATATCGTTTATAATTTGAATGATTTCGATTTGCCCCCCGGGGTATGTTTCCCCGGGGTAGTTTAATATAATTGTGCTTTACTTTCTTTCCTTTCTTTTCACATGGGCAGTGTTTTTGCAGACTCCAGGATGGGGTTAAATTTTCAAGTTATGAAAATTTTCTAAGTACTCATGGGATGAGTTTTTATGTGACCGCGGGTAGGGGTAAATTTCCATTTGATAGAAATTTTCTAAGTACACATGGGCTGTGTTTACACAGACCCCGGGATGGAGTAAAATTTTTAACTTATAGAAATTTTATAAGTACTCATGGGTTGAGTTTTTATAGGACCCCGGGTAGGGGTAAAATAGAAATTTTCTAAGTACACATGGGTTGTGTTTATGCAGACCCCAGGACGGGGTAAAATAGAGATTTTCTAAGTACACATGGGCTGTGTTTTCAAATTTGATGGTAAATAAAGAAGCAACATAATGAAATATATTCAAACTATGGAACGCTTAAAGTAGAGTTTTTCATTTAAATTGAAAGCAAAAATTACATTCTGGGGTGGAGGAGAATAGCATTTACATCAAAATATCACAGTAGAGATGTAGAAATGTTCCCAAAATGTGCACCTTTCTCTTATTGGTAGAACTTCCTTAACTGGGTTCCATGCCAGGTGTTGGGGACCTCGGTCCCACTGAGGTAGTTCAGCTAGTAAGTTCCCGGCCGGAGCACTTCCTTGATTATGTAGGGGCATTCCCAGTTCGGCTGCAGTTTCCCTCAGTTAGTTGGGTCCGAGGCTTCGGTCTCCCGGAGTACTAGATCTCCCATCGCATATTCTCTTATCTTGTCCTTCTTTACAAAATGAAGCTTTGTTTTTTTCCTTGTAACTTTCCATTTTTTCTACAGCCCAGTCTTTTACTTCATCCAAGAGTTTCAGATTGGTTTTAAGGCCTTCTATGTTGGAGACTTAATCAAAGTTGACCACTCCATGAGAAGGGGACCCGGTTTCTACTGGTAGCCGAGCCTCGGTGCCATAGGGGAGTTTAAATGGAGTCTCACTGGTTCCGGTCCGGGAGGTGGTTCTGTAGGACCATAAGACCTTCGGGAGTTCGTCTGGCCAGTTCTTCTTAGATTCTTCCAACCTTTTTTCCAAACCTCGGAGTATGGTTCTGTTAGTGACCTCTACTTGTCCGTTTCCCTGGGGATGGGTTACGGATACTTTCTTATGCTTTATCCCGAGCTCTTTCAAATATGCTTCGAAGTCCAAACCGACAAACTGCAAGCCGTTATCCGATTTCAAAGTATTGTCTGAACTTAGCCTCTTGGCTATTTTAATGTCGTTTGTAATTTGAATGATTTCGATTTACCCCCCGGGGTATGTTTCCCCGGGGTAGTTTAATATAATTGTGCTTTACTTTCTTTCCTTTCTTTTCACATGGGCAGTGTTTTTGCAGACTCCAGGATGGGGTAAAATTTTCAAGTTATGAAAATTTTCTAAGTACTAATGGGATGAGTTTTTATGTGACCGCGGGTAGGGGTAAATTTCCATTTGATAGAAATTTTCTAAGTACACATGGGCTGTGTTTACACAGACCCCGGGATGGAGTAAAATTTTTAACTTATAGAAATTTTATAAGTACTCATGGGTTGAGTTTTTATAGGACCCCGGGTAGGGGTAAAATAGAAATTTTCTAAGTACACATGGGTTGTGTTTATGCGGACCCCAGGACGGGGTAAAATAGAGATTTTCTAAGTACACATGGGCTGTGTTTTCAAATTTGATGGTAAATAAAGAAGCAACATAATGAAATTGATTCAAACTATGGAACGCTTAAAGTAGAGTTTTTCATTTAAATTGAAAGCAAAAATTACATTCTGGGGTGGATGAGAATAGCATTTACATCAAAATATCACAGTATAGATGTAGAAATGTTCCCAAAATGTGCACCTTTCTCTTATTGGTAGAACTTCCTTAACCGGGTTCCGTGCCAGGTGTTGGGGACCTCGGTCCCACTGAGGTAGTTCAGCTAGTAAGTTCCCGGCCGGAGCACTTCCTTGATTATGTAGGGGCATTCCCAGTTCGGCTGCAGTTTCCCTCAGTTAGTTGGGTCCGAGGCTTCGGTCTCCCGGAGTACTAGATCTCCCATCGCATATTCTCTTATCTTGTCCTTCTTTACAAAATGAAGCTTTGTTTTTTCCTTGTAACTTTCCATTTTTTCTACAGCCCAGTCTTTTACTTCATCCAAGAGTTTCAGATTGGTTTTAAGGCCTTCTATGTTGGAGACTTAATCAAAGTTGACCACTCCATGAGAAGGGGACCCGGTTTCTACTGGTAGCCGAGCCTCGGTGCCATATGGGAGTTTAAATGGAGTCTCACTGGTTCCGGTCCGGGAGGTGGTTCTGTAGGACCATAAGACCTTCGGGAGCTCGTCTGGCCAGTTCTTCTTAGATTCTTCCAACCTTTTTTCCAAACCTCGGAGTATGGTTCTGTTAGTGACCTCTACTTGTCCGTTTCCCTGGGGATGGGTTACGGATACTTTCGTATGCTTTATCCCGAGCTCTTTCAAATATGCTTCGAAGTCCAAACCGACAAACTGCAGGCCGTTATCCGATTTCAAAGTATTGTCTGAACTTAGCCTCTTGGCTATTTTAATGTCGTTTGTAATTTGAATGATTTCGATTTACCCCCCGGGGTATGTTTCCCCGGGGTAGTTTAATATAATTGTGCTTTACTTTCTTTCCTTTCTTTTCACATGGGCAGTGTTTTTGCAGACTCCAGGATGGGGTAAAATTTTCAAGTTATGAAAATTTTCTAAGTACTCATGGGATGAGTTTTTATGTGACCGCGGGTAGGGGTAAATTTCCATTTGATAGAAATTTTCTAAGTACACATGGGCTGTGTTTACACAGACCCCGGGATGGAGTAAAATTTTTAACTTATAGAAATTTTATAAGTACTCATGGGTTGAGTTTTTATAGGACCCCGGGTAGGGGTAAAATAGAAATTTTCTAAGTACACATGGGTTGTGTTTATGCGGACCCCAGGACGGGGTAAAATAGAGATTTTCTAAGTACACATGGGCTGTGTTTTCAAATTTGATGGTAAATAAAGAAGCAACATAATGAAATTGATTCAAACTATGGAACGCTTAAAGTAGAGTTTTTCATTTAAATTGAAAGCAAAAATTACATTCTGGGGTGGATGAGAATAGCATTTACATCAAAATATCACAGTATAGATGTAGAAATGTTCCCAAAATGTGCACCTTTCTCTTATTGGTAGAACTTCCTTAACCGGGTTCCGTGCCAGGTGTTGGGGACCTCGGTCCCACTGAGGTAGTTCAGCTAGTAACTTCCCGGCCGGAGCACTTCCTTGATTATGTAGGGGCATTCCCAGTTCGGCTGCAGTTTCCCTCAGTTAGTTGGGTCCGAGGCTTCGGTGTCCCGGAGTACTAGATCTCCCACCGTATATTCTCTTATCTTATCCTTCTTTACAAAATGAAGCTTTGTTTTTTCCTTGTAACTTTCCATTTTTTCTACAGCCCAGTCTTTTACTTCATCCAAGAGTTTCAGATTGGTTTTAAGGCCTTCTATGTTGGAGCCTTCATCAAAGTTGACCACTCTATGAGAAGGGGACCCAATTTTTACTGGTAGCCGAGCCTCGGTGCCATAGGCGAGTTTAAATGGAGTCTCACTGGTTCCGGTCCGGGAGGTGGTTCTGTAGGACCATAAGACCTTCGGGAGCTCGTCTGGCCAGTTCTTCTTAGATTCTTCCAACCTTTTTTCCAAACCTCGGAGTATGGTTCTGTTAGTGACCTCTACTTGTCCGTTTCCCTGGGGATGGGTTACAGATACTTTCTTATGCTTTATCCCGAGCTCTTTCAAATATGCTTCGAAATCCAAACCGACAAACTACAGGCCGTTATCCGAGATTAAAACCATCGGAATCCCGAACCTCATCACAATTGAATCCATGAATTTGATGCAGTCTTGCTGATTGATGGTTCTCATGGCCTTGGCCTCTGCCCACTTAGTCATATAATCAATCGCCACCAGCACATAACGCAAATCCCCCTTCGCTCGGGGGAAAGTGAAAGGAATATGTCCTAAGTCCAATCATGTATTAGGAATTAGGAATAACTTTTATGTAATCTGTTTTGATTTCATTGATATTAATAAAGACTTGTTTTGTTTTTATTCTGGGCTTTATCTATTTAAGTGTTTAAATAAGATATACCATAGTTTAGAGTAAAGCTTTTTATGGATTATGATGAGATCATAATAGTGAGACCTAAAAAGATGATAACTCTAAACTTAAATAGTTCCTGGTCATAGGATTACTAACTGGTAATTAATAATCCGCAAAGATCGGTACATACTATGCTTGCTTCATTATGAAGGATGTCTGTTCTCATAGACATTTTTGTGGTGACACTATAGCTAGTATGTAGGTGCTTATTATGGAATAAGTTCACTGAACATGACTCGCCCAGCTGAACAACTGATGGAGTTCACTCACGTGTCAGCAGTTGCTCGCTTAGTGATAGTTGTACAAGTATCCTTAGACTTGAGGTCATCATAGTCATCTTGTATACACTGAACTATGCTTTGGTTTAGTTCATAGTCTCCAGGGACAATTATTAGGGCTCTTCTAGGTATAGGAATTTATACACGAAGATAGTGTATGATCAATAAAGGATCTACCCCTTCCAGTGAAGGAAGCGAATGTTCAAGGCTGATCCACTTATGCTAGTTCAGGAATCTCTGGCCAGAGTGAATGAAATTAGAAAGGAGTTTCTAATTTGCATAGAACTACGCATAGTAAATGGTAAGCAAGTGATTGAATTAGATAGGCTTGACACGAGATCCATGCCTTGTATTTAATCGGAACATTGTAGGGGAGAAGGAGTTTATTGTACGGTAACTATTCACTGACAGGTTCTTGGTATTCTAAGCAGTGAATTCATATTATCCGGATAGTCGCGATATGTTGAGAAGCATCACTCACGATGTAGAATAAATGTGATTAATTAAGTAATTATATTTAATAAATTAGAGAATTTATATAAATAATGATAAAATAGTTTTATTATTATTTATTTCTACTACCGGCTTAATATTGAACCTACAGGGTCACACCATAAAAGGAGAATGATTTAATGGTGGAGGAATTAATTAATAATGGCTAATAATTATTTATTTATGAAATAAATAATTAATTGGCAAATTTAATAATTGATTAAATGAGATTTAATTGATTATAAATTAATAAAGAAAAGTTCTTAATATTATTAGTTAAGGATTTAATTTTTGGAAATTAAATCAAGAGAGAGAATTATTTCTAAAGTGTTTAGAAAAAGGATTAATAATTAAAAGGTGTTTTAATTATTAATGAGAATAATAAATGGGATAATAATAATATTATTTATGGGAAAAATTTCAGCTGAAAATTTTGCCTATAAATACACTATTATAGACCCTATTTTATTCTAACCCACATCTAACCCGAAAACCCAAAAAGTTTGGAAAACCCAATTCTCTCCACCTCCTTCCTCCTCCTTAACATCATTTTCTTGGTGGATACCGGTGGAGTGCTTCACACTTGAGGAGCAACTGCTAAGGATCTCTGATCGTTGTCTCCGAATTATTTTAAAAGGTTAGATTCGATCCCTCGAATTTTTATTCATGATCTGTATGCTTTTATTTGGATTTTGTATGTGTAAAAGTGTTTTTCCATGCCCCCGTTGCGTTAAAAATCCAACAATGGTATCAGAGCATAGGTTGTATGCATATAGATCTGTGGTAAAAATTTCAAAATTTTATATGCTTGTATGAATTAATTATGATTTTTACAAGTTATATTATGGATTAATTTTGTCTAGTGAGAAATCGTTTCTCAGAATAATTTTAAATGTTGATCTGGGTTCTACAAGTGTTGTAGATCGTCTGGGTATTTTTTTTTATAATTTTATGATGTATAGATTTTTTATTATGAATTTTTGAAGTTGTATCAATTAAATTCGTAATTAAATAATTATATATATATATGAATTGTTTGTATGTATATATTATGTATCTGCACTGCTGTATGCTGTCTGCTGTTGCTGTACTACTGCTGCTGCACAGAACAGGAACAATCTGACAAGCACGCTGATCGAGAAGGAAAAAGAAGTCGGCTGCTGAAAATTAAAAAAAAATTATAGGGGTGTAACGCATTCCGGGAATGCGTTACACACCTGTGGCGCATTCGCGGAATGCGTTACACCCTTTAATGGCTTAAAAGGGGTGTAACGCATCACCGGAATGCGTTACAGGGCTTGTAACGCGTTCCTGTAATGCGTTACAGCCCTTCTGTTGATTTTAAAATTGATTTTCTGGGAGTTTCGTAACTCCGTTTTGGGCGTGCAATATACCGTTGGATTCGTTTTTCCAAGACGGATCTAATGGAGTGATCAATTTTAGTTTATATAAAATTTTTGAACTGTTTATATTTCCATGAAGTGTTTTAAAGCTGTTTTTGACTGTTTTTAATTGCTTTTAAATGCTTCATGTGATACATAGAGATGTATAATGCTTAGACTAATGTGCTAGATGATGTAACATGCCTACCTTAATGTTTATTCATGTTGATATATGTGATATATGCTTAGTTTATCATGCGATGATAGATTTAGGTGAACTTAAATGAACATAAAGCGTTTGTTAGACAACCTAGTATAGTGAAATTGTTTCATAAGCTTAAGAATAATATTATGAATACAATCATGAGATTCTTGTGTTTGTGAAACACGTAATTGAATATGAATTTTTGATATGAGAGAAAGGATGATTCTGTCAACAACAGATTTCTATCTGTAAGAAAGGGTTATTAAGTGACGCCTCTTGACAATGCTCCACCCGATCTGGGAATCATCTGATTATTGATTATTGATTTGAAATATTTAATTTAAAAGGAAGAATCTCTTTATAATATGATTATGATTGTAACATAATATAATCCCTCTAAAATTAAATAATATCAAGTAGTAATTGGCCAATGATACAATGGGCTTGTGTCGGTCATAGCCTTCCAACATGGTAGAAAGTAGTTCTTATTTTTGAATCATTGTCGTTTCGTGCCACAGCCGAGGGCTTTGATTTCGAAATAAGAAATACTTGTCTATTACATAGAGATGTGTACATTGAATTAGAATCTAAAGGTCGTTACGTGCCACAGCCGTGGGCCATTGGGGACTGATTCAATTGTACGGAATGTTGGGTTAGACTTGACTTAGTATATTGAGTTTGTCGTGCCACAGCCGTGACTCAATTATTCAAGAGGCTAAAGTTTGATTAGGGAATAACATAAGATGTAATTGACAAGAGTTGTCTGCCTATTGAACATTACATGGCATTTCGTGCCACAGCCGGGGTTGTGTAATGGAATGTAGGATCCCTATTCCCACTAGCATTATGAATGCTTAATTTTTCATGTAGGGGGTTGAATAAATTAGGAAAACTAGTGGGAGCCACTTATGAATAAAGACCCGATTCATATAGTGTTTTGAAATGAAATCGAATATTTGCTAAGTGTTGTTATGTGTTTATCATTTACAGATTTACTTTGTACGTTATGTCTTCTACACTACAACTCAGGAGCATACTAGATGCTCACAAATTGACTGGTCCTAATTATGCTGACTGGCTTCGAAACTTGAGAATTGTTCTCAGGATTGAGAAGCTGGAATACGTGATTGACTCACCTAAGCCTACTGAACCTGCTAGTGATGCACATAATGATGAACATGTTGTGTATCGTAGGTGGATAGATGATGCAAATGTTGCTCAATGCATCATGCTAGCTTCCATGAACATTGAGCTACAGAAGCAACATGAGCGTATGGATGCTCACACTATCCTCATGCATCTACAAGAGTTGTATGATGTGGCGGGGAGGATAGCTCGATATGAGATATCGAAGGAGCTGCTCGGTTGTAGGATGTCTGAGGGATCATCTGTGAATGACCATGTACTTAAGATGATCAATTTGATTGAACGTCTTGGACAACTTGGTTTTGCCATGGATGGGGAGCTGAGCCAAGACTTGGTCTTGCAATCACTTCCGAGTTCATTCTCGCAGTTTGTTGTGAACTTTCACATGAATAAGTTGGATGTCAGCCTGCCTGAACTCCACAACATGTTGAAGACTGTGGAATCAAATTTTCCCCTAAGAAGAGTTCTGTTCTTCTAATTGGTGAAGGTTCCAATCCTAAGAAAAGGAAGAGGAACCCTTCCAAGAAGAAGAAAGTAGGTGAGAAAACGCCGGTTCCACCAAAAGTTGAAGACCCCAAGAGCAAAGTTGTTTGCTTTCACTGTAACAAGGTAGGGCACTGGAAGAGTAACTGCAAGGTTTACCTTGCAGAATTAAAGAAGAAGAAGGGTAGTGAGACTACCGCTTCTGATTTAGGTATGTTCATGATAGAAGTGAATATGTCATTAAATTAAATTTCTACTTGGGTATTAGATACCGCCTGTGGTTCTCAAATCTGCAATTTGTTGCAGGGACCAAGGAGAAGTAGGACTCTTGAGGAAGATGAGGTGATTCTACTGATGGAAATGGAGCAAGAGTTGCTGCTGAAGATGTAGAATCATTTCATTTACATAGGCCTACGGGCAAGACTATTGTTTGAAATAATTGTTATTTTGTTCCCTTGATTGTGAGGAATATTATTCCCATGTTAGACTTGGCTGGATTTTCATTTATTATTGAGAATAATGAATGTTCTATTCTTAGAGATAATATTCTTTATGGACGTGGTGCTTTAAATAATGGTTTGTACGTATGTGACATAATTTATTTCAGATTGAACAAACTAATAAAAGAAAAGGGATGATGAAAATCTCACTTTATAGTGGCACTGCAGTCTCCATTTAGTAGACATGGAGAGAGGGCTGCAAATTTGCTAGGAATGGTACACACAGATGTATGTGGACCAATGTCTACGCATGCCATGGGTGGATTTTCATACTTCATTACTTTCATAGATGATAGACCTAGATTCGGATATGTGTTTGATGAAACACAAGTCTGAGGCCTTTGAAAAGTTCAAAGAATATAAGTATGAAGTGGAGAAACAACCAAACATAGTATTATAACTCTTCGATTAGATTGAGGTGGTGAATACTTGAACGGAGAGTTTCTGGATTATCTCAAAGTAAATGGTATAGTCTCCCAGTGGACTCCTCCAGATTAGTATCTGAAAGGAGAAATCGAACTTTGTTAGACATAGTTCGGTCCATGATGAGCTATGCAAATCTTCCAGTATTCCTATGGGGTTATGCATTGGAAACCTCAGCATATTTACTGAATAAGGTGCCTTCCAAATCTGTTCCTCAAACTTCATATGAGATATGGAAAGTAAGGAAACCGAGTCTTAAACACGTTAAGATTTGGGGATGTCCAGCTTGTGTCAAGTAAGTTGACCCAGATAAGCTGGAATATCGATCCGTAAAATGTAGTTTTGTGGGATATCCTAAAGAGACTTTAGGGTATTACTTTTGCACCGATCATCGGGTGTTTGTCTCCAGACATGCTACCTTCTTGGAAAAGGAGTTTATCCTTGAAGGAAACAGTGGGAGCAAAATTGAACTTGATGAAGTTCAAGAAGCACAAACTACTACAGATCGAGTGGAAACACCTGTTCTGACTGAACAACCTTTTGTGGAACAACCCATTCATAGGTCAGGGAGAGTGTCTCGCCAACCTGAGGGGTAATATGGCCTTGTCATTGAGAATGACAATGAGTTGTCGATCATTAATGATGACGACCCTGTGACCTATAATGAGGCTATGAGTAGTGTTGACTCAGGGAAATGGCATAGTGCCATGAAATCCATAATGGAATCTATGTATACGGTATACAAAAGATAGATTATAGAAGATGGCCAGGTGGAGACCTTTAAGGCCAGGCTTTTGGGAAAAGGATTCAAACAAAGGCAATGGATTGACTTTGATGAAACCTTTTACCTGTAGCCCTGTTAAAATCAGTTCGGATTTTGCTTGCGAATGCTGCTTACTACGACTATGTGATCTGGCAAATAGCCAGATGGTTTTCTTTCCAAGAGAAATGAAAACCTAGTGTGTAAGCTACTGCGAACCATATATGGTTTAAAGCAAGCTTCTCGAAAGGTGGAACATTCGTTTTGATGAGACAATCAAAGAGTTTGATTTTATAAAAAATGCAGATGAACCATGCGTCTACAAAAGGGTTAGTGGGAGTGCGGTAACATTTCTTGTATTGTATTGAATTAGAGTTGACACACATAACAACATAGCAGACCCACTCACAAAGCTACTTTATGAAAGTCACTTTGATCGTCATGAAGACAAGATGGGTATTAGATACCAGAGTGATTGGCTTTATTACAAGTGGGAGATTGAAAGGAATATGTCCTAAGTCCAATCATGTATTAGGATTTAGGAATAACTTTTATGTAATCTGTTTTGATTTCATTGATATTAATAAAGACTTGTTTTGTTTTTATTACGGGCTTTATCTATTTAAGTGTTTAAATAAGATATACCATAGTTTAGAGTAAAGCTTTTTATGGATTATGATGAGATCATAATAGTGAGACCTAAAAAGATGATAACTCTAAACTTAAATAGTTCCTGGTCATAGGACTACTAACTGGTAATTAATAATCCGCAAAGATCGGTACATACTATGCTTGCTTCATTATGAATGATGTCTGTTCTCATAGACATTTGTGTGGTGACACTATAGCTAGTATGTAGGTGCTTATTATGGAATAAGTTCACTGAACATGACTCGCCCAGCTGAACAACTGATGGAGTTCACTCACGTATCAACAGTTGTTCACTTAGTGATAGTTGTACAAGTATCCTTAGACTTGAGGTCATCATAGTCATCTTGTGTACACTGAACTATGCTTTGGTTTAGTTCTTAGTCTCCAGGGACAATTATTAGGGCTCTTCTGGGTATAGGAATTTGTACACGAAGATAGTGTATGATTAATAAAGGATCTACCCCTTCCAGTGAAGGAAGCGAATGTTCAAGGCTGATCCACTTATGCTAGTTCAGGAATCTCTGGCCAGAGTGAATGAAATTAGAAAGGAGTTTCTAATTTGCATAGAACTACGCATAGTAAATGGTAAGCAAGTGATTGAATTAGATAGGCTTGACACGAGATCCATGCCTTGTATTTAATCGGAACATTGTATGGGAGAAGGAGTTTATTGTACGGTAACTATTCACTAACAGGTTCTTGGTATTCTAAGCAGTGAATTCATATTATCCGGATAGTCGCGATATGTTGAGAAGCATCACTCACGATGTAGAATAAATGTGATTAATTAATTAATCATATTTAATAAATTAGAGAATTTATATAAATAATGATAAAATAGTTTTATTATTATTTATTTCTACTACCGGCTTAATATTGAACCTACAGGGTCACACCATAAAAGGAGAATGATTTAATGGTGGAGGAATTAATTAATAATGGCTAATAATTATTTATTTATGAAATAAGTAATTAATTGGCAAATTTAATAATTGATTAAATGAGATTTAATTGATTATAAATTAATTAAGAAAAGTTCTTAATATTATTAATTAAGGATTTAATTTTTGGAAATTAAATCAAGAGAGAGAATTATTTCTAAAGTGTTTAGAAAAAGGATTAATAATTAAAAGGTGTTTTAATTATTAATGAGAATAATAAATGGGATAATAATAATATTATTTATGGGAAAAATTTCAGCTGAAAATTTTGCCTATAAATACACTATTATAGACCCTATTTTATTCTAACCCACATCTAACCCGAAAACCCAAAACGTTTGGAAAACCCAATTCTCTCCACCTCCTTCCTCCTCCTTAACATCGTTTTCTTGGTGGATACCGGTGGAGTGCTTCACACTTGAGGAGCAACTGCTAAGGATCTCTGATCGTTGTCTCCGAATTATTTTAAAAGGTTAGATTCGATCCCTCGAATTTTTATTCATGATCTGTATGCTTTTATTTGGATTTTGTATGTGTAAAAGTGTTTTGCCATTCCCCCGCTGCGTTAAAAATCCAACAGAAAGGACCCATGATGTCAATTCCCCAAATTGCGAATGGGATCGGGGAGAGGACTGACACGGGGAGGCTTGGACTTTGCTTTGGCACATTGTTGAACTTTTGGCATTTGTTGCATTTCTTCATATAGGCAACTGCATCGGCATGGATGGTGGGCCAATAGTAGCATTTTCTGATGACTTTGTAGGCTAGAGCTTTAGCGGCTAAGTGATCTCCGCAGATTCCCTCGTGTACCTCCCGAAGACAATAATCTTCCTTGTTCGGGTCAACACATTTTAGATTCGGGGCAGAGAAGGTTCGCCTGTATAGCCGATTATCTTCTAGAAAGAAACGGGAAGCCTTATACTTGAGGTAGCGTGCCTTGTTCTGGTCTTCTGGAAGGGTCCCGTTCTTAAGATAAGCTATGTAAGGAGCCATCCAGTTGTTCAGGCTGGTGACGTATAAGACTTCGGACTGGTCGATGCTGGGTGCCCCGAGCTCCTCGAAGTAGACTAAGTTGCTTAAATCTGAATTATTCTGGACGAGCTTGGACAGCTCATCTTCCTTCGCGTTTTCTTCTCTGTTTATTTGCAAGATGGTTGGGTCCGGGATGGTTTCCAGGATAGCCCTCACCATTTCCTGATATCGAGCCAGCTTGGGGTCCTTCACAATATATTCACCGGTTGTCTGTCTTACCACAATTTGAGAATCACTATAGATGGTTAAACGTCTTACCCCCAGGGATTTGGCTAGCCTGAGTCCGAAGAGGAGAGCTTCATAATCAGCCTGGTTGTTTTTTGCTTTGAAAGCGAAGGTTATGGCTTGCTGGATTGTGAATCCGCCCGGGCTAGAAAGGATCAGGCCATCCCCGGACCTCTCGGCTGTTGCCGAACCATCAATATACAATGTCCAAGAATTTCGGTTGCTAGTCTCCTTTTCTTCTCCGGATTGGATTTTAGGTGTCTTTGGGACTTCGGGAAAGGTGCATTCCATGACGAATTCGGCTAACGCCTGGGTTTTATAGTTGTCCTTGGGACAAATTTGATGTTGAACTGGCTTAATTCAATCGCCCAATTGACCAATCTCCCTGAGGCATCTGGCTTATGGATGATTTTCCGAAGTGGTTGATTAGTGATCATCCTAATTTCCCGGCCTTGGAAATATTGCCTTAGCTTCCTGCTCGAGTGCACAAGAGCCAGGGCGAATTTCTCCAAGTTTGGGTACCGGGTTTCAGCGTCCTTCGGGACTTGACTTACATAGTATACCAGGCTTTGTGATATAGAGATAAAGAGGCTCCCCGAGCTTTGCTTTTGAAAGAATAGGCGGGTTCATCAGATGTCGTTTGACTTCCTCAAATGCTGTTTGGCAATCCGGGGTCCATTCGATTAGCTTTTTGTTCCGGGCTCCTTTTAACAGCTCAAAGAAAGGCAAGCACCTTTCTGCCAATTTTGGGATAAATTTGCGAAGTGCCTCCAAGCATCCTGCGAGCTTCTGGATATCCTTTTGAGTCTGGGGAACTATCATTTCCATTATAACTTTGATCTTTTCTGGGTTGGCTTCTATTCCCCGTTTACTGACCAGAAAACCAAGAAACTTCCCAGAGGGGACCCCGAAAGTGCATTTTTCCGGGTTCAGCTTCATGTTATACTTCCTCAGATTGTCAAAGCATTCCCTGAGGTCCTTGATATGATCCGGGATCGTGACTGACGTAGAGATCATATCATCAACGTAAGATTCCATGTTCCTGCCCAGTTGACTTTTGAAGATGGTGTTTATCATTTTCTGATACATTGCCCCGACATTTATTAACCCAAATGGCATCATGACGAAGGCGTACACGCCCGGTGTGTAATGAACGCCGTCTTCACGATATCTGCCGGATTCATTTTGACTTGGTTGTACCCCGAAAAAGCATCCATGAAGCTTAGCATAACATGGCCCGAAGTTGCGTCTATCAACTGGTCAATGTTGGGTAAGGGGTAGGAGTCTTTAGGACACGCCGAATTGAGACCGGTGTAATCAATGCACATTCGCCACTTTCCGTTGGGCTTCTTGACTAGCACCACATTTGCTAGCCAAACCGGATACTTAATTTCACAGATAATATCTGCCTTCAACAACTTTTCAACCTCTTGATCGATTGCCTGCTGCCTTTTCGAGGCAAAGTTTCTTCATTTTTGCTTGATTGGTCTTTGTTTTGGATCTACATCTAGGCTGTGCATCGCCACAGATTCATCAATCCCCGACATGTCTTCCAGGGTCCAGGTGAATACATCAGCGTATTATTTTAATAGATCAATAACCTCTTTTTGGAAGGTGGTTTCCAGGCCTTTACCAACTTTGATCTTCTGGGTGGGGTTCCCAGGTTCCAACTCTACTTCAATTGTCTGCTGGGCAGGTTCGACCTTTGTCTTCTCCTTGTTTTCCACAAATTTCTGAATCCGGGCGTCAGCATTGGTTACGCTGTACCCGGAGTCCTCGATCATATTCACGTCCAATCTGACCCTTTTACTGAGATGTTCTCGATGCTTTTTTCTGCTTTTTCCCTTGGGTAGGGACATTATCTTTTTCCTGTTCTTTGGTTCCGTTTCTTCCATGACCAAGGCTTGACCATAGCACCTCTGTAACACCCCCAGATCTGGGGTCAGGGATCCGGGTCGTCACGGTCTTTCTTTCCACAATATCACTTCACTTAATTAATAATAAATAACCTTATGCTGTGACCCCACACTAACACACACCACAACCCGTTATAGTCTCAGAGATGAAATTTAAATAAGTACAAGTCTTTGAATCCACAATTTAAAAGTTATTACAACCCAAAATGATTACTTGATAAATTTACAGTTAATTGCCATTATCTGCCACAAGTTATAATTATACATAATTGATTCTCAAAAGTAGATGGTCTGATCTACAATAGATCTACCTCTGCAGCTATAGCAGCTACAACATCAACGGGAAGACGCGGGACGCTTCCCACGCGCTTGCGCTGGGTCTGCTGGGGTCTGGCCATCTCTCATAACTGTTGTTGTGTGATGAAGAAATAAAGCAAGGGTGAGCAGCAAGCCCACCAAAATAATATGCATAATTATTTACAGTATATGAGTCCACTCATAATACTCATGAAAGTCTTGGTCAAAAGAAATGAACCAAGTTGATAACTTAATGCGATGAAGTCGCAAAATATTCAGTATATATACATATATACTTTTCAAAATATTGGAAGTCCTCTTCCATGCATAATATACACAAAGTCCCAGTGTATAACTGTATAAAAAATATCGTTGCAAGGTGATCTCATATATCTAACCTTGTCTCAACGTTTTTCTGAAAATCTTTGTCATTCATAAGACAATTATTAATTAGATATAAGTTTAAAAGATGAGGTTACCAAATACCCCAATATACTTATATCTTTCCCAATACTACTTGAACTACCACCGTTCAAGTTATAATCAATTTCAAAAGTTCATCCCACTGATGAGACCACAAGATAAGACTTGAATAGATTCAATCTTTGAAATATTATTGAATGAAAAAGTTATGAGATACTTTATTTAGTCCCGATATATATATATCCACATACATATATATCCCGAAAACATTTCCTGGAACCTCTGTTATGTGAAGTATGAACAGAGTTCGAAACATCCAATGAATTTTGGAAAGGAAAAGAATTTTGGCATAAACCCGATATCTCGCTGATCAGGCAAAGATACCAATAAGTAACATTTTCTACTAGTAGATGGACGAATTCCCCACTGGTCATCACCCTGGTCATAATTAAGACCTATGCTGGACTGCCACTCAGCCACTTATGCATTTGATGGACTCCCACTGAGCCACTTACACAATAATAGACCGTACCCCGGCCTGTCGCTTATGCCGACTCAATGAGAGGGGCTTACTTCCCGAACGTTGGGCAAGTAATCAATTCATTTACCAAATCTGCAACCTTGTTGCGAATATAAAATACACCACAGAGCCGGATTCCCCAGGTTTTGAGCGAGTATTTAAATCCCCTTAAAAAGGAAGATCTTAAATATAAAAATGAGTTTTGGGATCCGCTCTGACTTTTAAAAATCACTTTGAAGACTCGAAAACACTTTAAAGAGTATTTGGAGTAAAGCTGATTTAATGAAGTAAATCAGTCCCCAGAATATTAGAAAATATCTGAATATTATTATTTAAATAATATTCCCATAAGAATAATCTTTATAAAAATAATTGAAGTAGAAGTATCAAAACTTATACTTGAAACGAGTATTAAATAACCAAAGATATACTTATATGAAAGTATTATCTTTATTTGAATAATCGAAAATAAGTTTGATTATTTACACCTTATTCTTTAATAAAATAAAGAATATATTTCAGCAAATAATCAGAGTCATAGATCCTCAAATGAATATTCAAATAATATTCAATAAATAAAATAAGCTGAGTCATAATACCTCGAATGAATATTATAAATAATATTCATTAAATAAAATAAAGGAGTCATACATCCTCAAATGAATATTCAAATAATATTCATAAATAATATAAAAGAGTCATAAGCCTTCGAATGAATATTCGAAATAATATTCAATAATAAATAAAGTTTAAAGTTATCGAATAAACCTTATTCGATTAATAGTTTGGAAAACTATAACCATATATAAATAAATATATATATATATATATCCATATCCATATATATACAAAATCTACTCGGGATCCTCGACTCCCGGTTTTAGAAAATATTTTCACCTTTGGGTCCCTATACTAAGGGTATACACAAATACCGCTTATCTCTAGCATAGGTATTATGCAACGAATAAGCATTTGAACCAACAGATATATATTTCAAGAATATGAAACAGGCATGCATATATACCATATCACATGCTACAATATATCGCAACATTTGCTAATATAAACATCATGCATCTATCGCAAGATAATGCATATACATATATACATCACAACAACAGTATAACGGATAGAATACTTGCCTGAGCGACTGGGGTTACGAATGGCTCGGGACGAGTCTGGTAACCTATAAACAACAAGTAAGTTGGAATTAAACCAAAGTCACTTGTAAATCTATACTTTAACTAACTTAGACTCTAACGCTTATTCTGCGCTTACTGATTCGCTTAAGTCACTCGGGTACCCTCGGCTCCACCATTTTTAATAATTTAACCTTTACGAGTTTTAAAGCGATTCCTTCGCGAATGTCTTACCAACTGCCTAACACACTTACCATAAATGTTTCATACATTAATTAACCCTTTTTGGTCTTTAACCTATGTTTCAAAGTAAGGCGAGGGAAAAAGTTTCGTTCGCGAAACGCCGTTACTTGAAACGGTCGTTTCTCCTAAACCGTGCATCGGAATCGAACGAACTACATATCAAAACGAAGCTCGTAACATGAGCTACCTAAACATGGCAGTGGTCACAATCTAGCAGGGGGTCCTCGGGTCCTAATGTTATGCACAAAACAGTCTAAAGAAAATCGGACGTTACGACGGCTATGTTTACGCGATTACCAATATTTATACCACTCCAATTCTTTACCAATTCACTACAAACCACCCAACCATCATCAATACCTCAAACACAACTTATATCAAGGCAAGGTCAGTCCATAATCTCAAGGTTTTCCAACTTATTCAACCACAAACATGATCTACTAACCATAACTTAAGATTCATTAACCATTAACCAAGATTCATATCCAAAATCACCACAAATCCAACCAAACCATCTATCATACATGGATCTTGCTATTCATACATGGATATTTCTATATATACATTAATCCATCCATAAACTCATCAAACTCAAAGTTCAAACTATAAGTTAAAGGTGAAAGTTGTTTATACCTCCTTGAAGCTTCCTAACACAACCCAAGAGCTTTGAATGCCTAAAAGACCTTGATCCTTGCTTGTATAACCTTAATCTTTCATAAAAATTCAAGAAAACTAAAGTTATTTCTTGAAGGTTACTATTCACCATCTTCTTCCTTGATTTATAGAAAAAGATTGGCTTGGAATTAGAAGCTTAAACTTATAGGAAGTATGTAACTTAACTAGGAGAAGCTAGGATAATTACCTTGGAAAATAACAAGTGGAGGAGCTTGGACTTTCAAAATTTAAGAAAACCACCCGAGAGCTTCATGAAGAATGGAGGATTTTGTGTTTTGTTTGATGAAAATGAAATGATTTGCTTGGTTGGTTGATTTTTGTGTTGTTTTTGGTTAATGACTTAATTAACCTTGATTTTGTGTGGTTATAATTCAACCACACTTCCTTCCCTTCTATGTCATGCTTGTGTCACCTTGCACATGTCATTATGCTCCCACTTGTCCACACCTTGTGGTTTGATGATTCACAATCCCTGGC